>NW_028258471.1:600000-800766 GCF_053883595.1 Heterocephalus glaber | reverse complement strand
TCTGTTTTAGTTGTATTTATTCGTAACTTTGCTTTTCCATGCTACTCTTCAGTTTCTATATCCTTGATTTGTCATGAGTTTTTTCTCTTTGGACTTCTTTTCAGCTTCAGCCTTTTCTGTGCTCTCATCTTTGGACATTTCCCCAAGTAAAAAAGAAATCTGCCTTTTCATTACCAGATTACAGTGAATTGGCCATCATTAATCCAGTTGTAATTAGCTATGTAATTATTTGTGTTGAAAGAATAAGATTGGGATACAAGTACATATAAAGGATAATGTCCTAAAATTATGTTTTATAATTTTGTATAGCATTTATTCAGTTTCCATGTTTTTATAATGCTTAACCAAATATTTGCCACTAACAATTTAGATGACCATTATTAGATTTCCAGCTTATTTCTCTGTCCTTTGTTAGTCTATAATTTATATAATGCTTCTTTATATAAGAAAGATATAAGGTAAACAGCCCACTTGGTCTGGAGTTGAATCCATTCCATATTATTGTAATAGAAGATATTAAAGAAAATGAGGCATGTGCTGCAAAAGTAAGTTTTTGTGTAGTATGTCTTACAATTGTATATGAATTTTTATTTAATGGGGAGGAAAGATTTCTGAGAAGACAGATGGGATTTTGCTTTTTTTTTTTTGGTACTGGGGAATCGAACTTGGGACCTTGTGCTTGCGAGGCAGGCGGTGGAACCACTGAGCTAAATCTCCGGCCCGTTTTTTTCTGTATTTGATATTGAAATGTAATGGTGTGTGGCATGGCTTACACATACTGATAGCAGTGGAATCGGTTTTCTAATTTTACTTGCCAAGTATATTGGACATTAGCTGGGAAAAAATTGTTTCTTTAAAAAAAATCAAAGAACACTAAACCACTCCTTTTCAACAAAGAAATATTTTTAGTAATATCCTAAAAGGTACTTTGCTTATATTATATTGTCTTTATTACCTGATAAATATTCTTGGTTTGTTTTATATTATAAGATGAAAGAATTGGGGTAGGAATAAGAATACATGGTGAAGTAAATGAATCTCTGTGTTAATATTATCCTAGTTTCAAGAGTATGATCATTTTTCAGTCACATAGAAAGTCTGTTTACTTAAGAGACAAGATGAAGTCAGTGATAGGAATGCTTATGTTACTATTCAGTTCCTAGCCCTTTGTTTTATTCAGTAGTTCCCTTCTAATCTGTTGAGGGATAGAAGGAATAATTAGATACTTTAATGTGTTATTTAGTTCTCACAGAAGCCTTTCAATGTAGGTGTTGTTCCCATAAGTAGCATTTTGTTATTATGTTTCCAATTTCTGATGCTAGACTGGGTTCTTTGCCCCTTTCAGAATCATGGAGCTATTAGAAAAACCGGAATCCAGATGAACATTGAAGAAAGGTTTATTCTTGGCTATAGAACAGCGCAAGTCTGGGAGAAATGACTAACAAATCAGCTTCTCACCCAATAGATGTGGACCTGTTTTAGGATAAGGGAAAAAAAGGACAACTGTAGATAATGAGTAGAAGGATTATTCATGACTTTCTCCTTGGAAGGGATTGGGTTCATCCAAAAAATGGGGAATGCCTTCCTGTAATCCTCTTGTGGGCCAGTTCTAGACTGTGTGGGAAGTGGGCCAGGCCAAGATGGCACTTAGGGACAAGAATTTTACTAGAGTAATGAATTACATAGTCAGTGAGTCTCAGGGTAAATAGCAGGTCAACATGGCATCCTGTGTGTATGAAACGAGTACCATACTATATCAGTGCCATTTCCTGGATGTCTAAGTGGCTAGCTCAGCAGTATCTTGTCAGAAATTGAACACTGTTTAACAAAAAGGATTGTTTCTGGGATTTGAGTAGGGGAAAAAATATAAAACTACTTTCAGTCTTATAACCCAGACAGTTACTGTTCTTCTTGGTATATTTCCTTATTTTGTACATTTTCCCCCCAAAAAATTAGGGATGGAAAGCAGACTTGGAGAGGATGGCAGAGTAGGAAGCATGAGGCATCCCTCTCAGAACCCAGAAAACAGTTGCGCTGGCAGAATCTGTACAGGCAGCTGTACCTGGCAGCAAGTTCCTGGAGCAACTTGTACGCATTTTATGGGAGCCAGAGTGATCACCGGGTATCCTGCTTCCAAGTACAGTGATACTTTGGTACTCTTTCATTGTTTTCGGGAAGCATAACTACCAAAGCAGTTAGTCAAAATATATCTAGTACCAAACTAGAGAATTTCAAAATAAATGAGTACCAATATACGATTTTACCAGGAATGTGTTTTCTGATCACCAGAGGTTCAGACACAGAGGTGGCAACTTCCTACTCTTTTGTCAGGCAAGCCCCTCTTTCCAAATGAAGTAATTTCTAATGACCTTTCTTCCCACTTCATTTTTTTTTTTTTTCCTTTTGGGAGCCAGACATTAAAGATTAAAACATCTAAAAAGAACTGCACATGGCCAGGGATTTAGCTCAGTGGTTTCGCCGCCTGCTTTGCAAGTGCAAGAACCCGACTTCAATCCCCAGTACCGAAAGAAAGAGAGAGAGAGAGAGAGAGAGAGAAAGAGAGAGAAAGAACTGCACATATGGGAGAAATAAGAAAGAAATATGGGAGAAATAACTATGCATATGCAAAGAAAGGCCTAGGCTCAGAAAAGACCCAAAAAGACCTCACCTTTATATCTTCAGCTTCTTCTTGATATAAGATTCTTTTTGAAATGTTTTAGGAATTTCTTCTATTTTAATTCCTAATTTTGAGCTATGTGACTTAGTTTATAATACTTTTATATGTTCTTAAAAGTCAAGGTACACAGGATAATATGTACCTGAAATAGTCCAAAGGTTATTATTGTACTTTGACCAATAGTAACCCTTACTCAGCTTTCCAAGTACAATATTCCATTTGAAGATACTGCTAACTCCCTCTACTGGCCAAAAGATCCTTTTCTTCCCTCCCTGTTTTCCTTCAGTTTTTAAAATGAAAAGTGGTATTTTAGTATAGTAAAGGCGTGGGCTCACTATTGTGGTATTTAGAAGTACACT
Source organism: Heterocephalus glaber (assembly GCF_053883595.1). NCBI lineage: Eukaryota > Metazoa > Chordata > Mammalia > Rodentia > Bathyergidae > Heterocephalus > Heterocephalus glaber. The sequence goes on along the minus strand of NW_028258471.1, from coordinate 797,730 downwards.
TTGTTCTATGTAGCATGCTATCAGGGCCGGGGGTGTCTCTGCCTCCTACACAAGTGCAAGGACCTGAGTTCGATCTCTGGTACCAAAAAAAAAAAAAAGCATGCTATCAGTGTTTTGTTGAACCAAAATGATATTTTTGTTTATGCACAACATGTTTAGGAATACTACTTACATTGGCAAATTTGGAAAACAATTTTTTTTTCAAAACAGTTTATATGAGGAATCTTAAAGCAGATGTCTTGAAAAGGAAAAATATTCCTTGGGTAGCTTTATTTGTATTCTAGATTATTAATTAGTGTTTTCAAAATACTATATAGTGATTAGAAGTTTCAAATAAGTTCAGTTAAACCCCTTCCTCTTCCTTTCCTTTCCTCCCTCCCTTCCTTCTCTTCCTCCTCCTCCTACTCTTCTTCCTAGTCCTCTTCCTCTTCCTTTCTCCTCCTCCTTTTTTTCTCATTACTGGGGATTGAATCTAGGGCCTTCATATACACCCTCAGCCCTTTTTTATTTATTTTGAAATGAGGTTTTGCTCAATCCCCCTGGTTAGGCTAGAATTTATGTATCTTCTTGCCTCACCATCCCAGAGTGCTAAGATTACAGGGATTATAAGAAAACACTGACCATGCCCAGCTCAACTTGTTTCTTACAGAAGTGTGAGGGGAATTATGAAAAAAACGATCATGCCTTTAAAATGTTTGGACCCAATTCAGTGGGATTTTAAAAGCATGTTACAATATTTTACAATTTACTGATAAAATAATAAACTCATTCTACAGATTAATGGGTCTAATTCCATAGCATGTTACAGTTTTTAAGAACATTTGTAGTAGTGTATCAGTTGTGACCATAAGGTAATCTCTCTGCATATCCATTTTTTTCTTTTCTCCATTCTACCCTCAAAAAGCAGACTTTATAAAGTCAAATTGTTGCTTTCAAAGTTGACATATTGGGAAGCTGAAATAGATGTGTTGACAATATTGTCACTTTTCAAAATAGTTTGATAACTCTTGTAAAATTATTTTTGGTGCCTATGGCAAAGATATTTTAAATATTGATATCTTTGATGATAGATTTGCTTTTCGAGAGAAGTCCAAAACAAATTCAGTTCTGTGTCTGTCATATGTATAAAAAGGACAATCAATTTAAGCTATTTATTATTTTATGACTGTCATTTTTGTTAAAATCTCACATTACAGCTACTGAAGTAGAATGATAAATCTTCATTATTTACATTAAATGAGAATGGAATTGGGATTCATGAGTGTTTTCTTTTTCCTTGAAATGATTTCTGTACCATCAGATTAATTTCAATGAAACTTGGTAAGAGTTAGATGTATAATTAAAACAAGCCATTCATAATAAACACTCACTTATTTGTTGTTTAACATTTGTTGCATAAAAATTGCTGTAATAGTATTTGTTGTGTAATGTCTTTGTTGGTTTGAAAAGGTTGAGTAACTAGAGAAGGATATAAGAAGCTCTATAGTGAAGAAATCTTTAGTAAAGCTTTCAATGTTTATATTTTATTTCAAGACCTTTAACAAATATAACAATTTTTATTTGCTCTGCTTAAGAGTCAGTGATAAGAGCTAGAAAGTAGACAGGGTAAACTCATTTGGATTTAAGTTACAAATTGTTGGATTTTGAATATTTCTCAAGAAAATAATTGAAGTTTTCTTTTTAATATAAAATATGAATTGTAAATTGCAGGAAGTTTTATTTAAGTTGATCAGGTTAATTTCTGTTTAGAAATGAAAACTTCATAGATAGGAGATACAATTCTGAAATTCTTTATATTATTGATCCGTTACAGAGAGATTCTTGCTTTTTTTTGGTACCAGGGATCTAACTCAGGTCCTTGCATTTGCAAGGCAGGCAGCAGAACCACTGAGCTAAATCCCCGGCCCGATTCTTCCTATTTTTTTGGTACTGGTGATTGAACTCGGGACCTTGGGCTTGTGAGGCAGGCAGTGGAACCACTGAGCTAAACCCCTGGCCCCAATTCTTCCTATTTTTAACTGCAGTCTTCTATATTTAAATCTAATGTAAGAATGTTACTAAACCCATATAATAATCAAATTGTAGAAATGCTACCGTTATAACCGTAGCATTATTGTCAAAAGACATAGAAGAAACTAGAGTCATTTTATTTATTTAGTCATTTATTTATTTTTGCTTAAATTCTTATATTGGTACATTTTAGGTATACAATACGTTTACATTTGACATTGGGTACTTGTACCTGTACATGATGTATCTTGGTTCTTATTTTTGTCCCATTCCCTGTACTCCCTTCACCCCATCCACCCTTCCCTATTTACATAGACTTTGTTTCCATTTTTTCCTTGTCTTACAATTTTTCCTTTCCCCTTCCTCTCCCACTTCCCCTATGCCTTTGGACCTTTTCTTCCTAATTCAAATTATCAATTATTTGTTTTAATCATTTTAATCCTTATTTACACTTTCAGTTTCTCACACCAGAGAAACTATTCGGTATTTACACATGTGTGTCCTATTTATTTCACTTAAGAGTATGGCCTCAATATGCATCCATTTAGCCATAAATGTCTCTAGTTTCTAATTTTTTATGGCTGAGTAGTACTCCGTTTTATAAAAAAACCACATCTTCTTTATCCAGTTTCCACTTGATGGGCACTTGAGCTGTTGCCAAGCTTTTGCTATTGCATACTGTGCCGCTATGAACATGAGTGCACATATATCACTGTGGTGTGATTCTTTTAATTCTTTTGGGAAGATACCCAGCAGGGGAATAGCTGGGTCAAATGGGACCTCTAGTCCTAGTTCTTTGAGGTATCTCCATACTGATTTCCATAGTGGTTGCACCAGTCTGCAATCCCACCAATAATGGAGAAGGGTTCCTTTCTCCCCACACCCCTGCCAGCATTTGTTATTGGTTGATTTCTTGATAGCAGCCATTGTTCCTGGGTAAGGTGGAATCTCAGCGTTGTTTTCATCTTCATCTCTCAAATGACCAGTGATGTTGAACATTTTTGCATATGTTTATTTGCTGCTTTTACTTCTCTGTCTGAAAAATGTCTGTTCATTTCAGATGCCCAGTTTTGGGTTGGGTCTTTAAATTTGGGAGGTCTGATTTTTTTAAGTTCTTTATAGATTCTAGATAGTAGACCTTTGAGGAACAGCAGGTGAAAATTTTTTCCCACATTGTAGATAGTCACTTCACACTGTTGGTAGTTTCTCTTGCTGTGCAGAAGCTTTTTAATAGGAAGAGATCACACTTGTTGATAGTTTGTGCTACTTCACAGGCAACTGAGGTTTTCTTCATAAAATCTTTTCCTACACCAATGGCTTCAAGAGTTCTACCTAACCTCTGTTCAAGCTGGTTCAGCATTTCTGTTTTAATATTTAGATCTTTAATCCATTTCGATTTTAGTTTAGTGCATGCTGAGAGATATAGGTCTAGTTTTAGTCTTTGGCAAGTTGAAACCCAATTATTCCAGCACCATTTATTAAAGAGACTATATTTCCTCCATCAGGGTGTTTGGCTCCTTTGTCGAAGATGAGGTGGCTGAGTATGTCTGCAGTTGTTTCTGCATTTTGTAATCTGTTCCACCAGTCCTCAGGTCTGTTTCTTTGCCAGTACCATGCTGTTTTTATCACAGCAGCTTTGTAGTATAGTTTCAAGTTATGGATTGTGATACCCCCTGCCATGTCTCTGTTGCTTAGAATTGCTTTTGCTATTCTGGGTCTCTTCTTGTTCCAAATGAATTTTGGATTGTTTTCTGTAGTTTTCTATATTGTTGGAATTTCAATCAGCATTGCATTAAATCTATATAGTAGTTTTGGAAGTATGGCCATTTTCACTATATTGGTTCTTCCTACCCAGGAACAAGGGATATCTTTCCATTTTCTTATATCCTCTTTGATCTCTTTTTTCAGAGTGCTGTAGTTTTCTTTGTAGAGGACTTTTGTTTCCTTTGTTAAATTGATTCCTAGATATTTCATTTTTTTGAATGCTATTGTAAAAGGAATTGTTTCTCTAATTTCTCTCTCAGTGAGTCTGTTATTTGTGTACAAGAAGCTATTGTTTTTTGAGTGTTGACCTTGTATCCAGCTACTCTACTGAATCTGTTGATTAAGCCTAGAAGTCTTTTGGCAGAGTTTTTTGGGTCTTTTATGTAAAGTATCATATCATCAGCAAATAATGACAGTTTAACTTCTTCCTTTCTTATCTGTATTCCTTTTATTTCTCTCTCTTTTCTAATTGCTTTGGCTAATGTTTCCAGAACAATATTGAACAGGAGTGGTGATAGTGAGCATCCTTGTCTTGTTCCTGATTTTAGTGTGATAATTTAGTTTTTGACCATTTAGTATGATGTTGGCTATTAGTTTTTCATAGATAGCCTTAATCAGATTGAGATAGGACCTTCTATTCCAATTTTCTGTAGGGTTTTTATCATGAATGAGTGTTGGATTTTGTCGAATGCTTTATCTGCATCTGTTGAGATGATCATAAGGTTTTTGTCCTTAGCTTTGCCATTATAGTGTATTAGATTTATTGATTTACATACGTTGAGCCATCCTTGCATCCCTGGAGTGAATCCGACTTGGTCAGGGTGTTTGATCTTCTTGATGACACTGTATTCTGTTTGCCAGTTTCTTGTTGAGGATTTTTGTGTCTGTGTTCATTACAGAGATTGGTCTGCAGTTCTCTGTTTTGATTGCGTCTTTCCCTGGTTTTGGAATCAAAGTAACACTTGCTTCCAGGAATGAATTTGGAAGCCTTGTTTCCCTTCAATTTCATTGGTGAATTTAAAGAGTAATGGCGATAGTTCTGCTTTACATGTCTTGTAGAATTCAGCAGTGAAGCCATCAGGACCTGGGCTTTTCTTTGTTGGTAAATTTTTTATTACATTTTCAGTTTCACTCATTGTAATTGGGGTGTTTAGAATTTCTATATCTTCTTCATTTAACTTTGGCAATTTGTATATATCTAGGAATCTGTCCATTTCTTCTGTGTTTTCCATTTTATTAGAGTATAGGTTCTTGAAGTAGGTATTGATGATCCTCTGGATTTCTGCTGGATCTATTGTGACTTCACCTTTTTCATTCTTAATTGCATGGATTTGAGCCTTTTCTTTTCATTTTTGATAAGGTTGTCTAAAGGTTCATCAATTTTATTCTTTCGAAAAACCAACTCTTTGATTCATTGATTTTTTTTGTATCATTCTCTTAGTCTCCATTGCATTGATTTCTGCTCTGATCTTTATAATTTCCTCTCTTGCATGAGCTTTGGGTTTGTTATGCTCTTCTTTTTCTAGGAGCCTGAGATTCTGTATTAGGTTGTGTATTTGAGTTCTCTCTGTTTTCCTAGTATGGGCATTCACTGCTATGCAATTCCCTGGTGGAACTGCTTCATTGTGTCCCATAGATTCCTGTATGTTGTACTGGCATTACTGTTTACTTGTAGAAACTGTTTAGTTTTTCTTTAATTTCCTCTGTGACCCATTGGTTGTTCAGGAGGGCGTTATTCAATTTCCATGTGTTTGTAGGGGTTTTACAGTTTCTTATGTTATTGATCTCCAGTTTTATTGCACTACGGTCTGATAGTATGTAGGGGGTAACTTCAGTTCTTTTACATTTACTTAAACATGTCCTGTGAGGTAGCATGTGGTCTGTTTTGGAGAATGACCCGTGTGCAGCTGAAAAGAATGTATATTCTGATTTTGTGGGTGGAATACTCTGTATATATATATTAAGTCCATTTGTTCACTAGCTTGGTTCAGTTCTAGAATTTCGTTATTGACTTTTTGTCCACATGATCTGTCTATTTGTGACAGTGGGGTATTGAGGTCTCCCACTATAATTGTATTAGTGTTTATTTGGTTTTTTATGTCCATCAATACTTGTTTTGTATATTTGGGCACATTTGTATTTAACGCATATATATTTATTAGTGTCATCTCTTCCTCTTGGCTTGTTCCCTTCACAAGGATGTAGTGACCATCTTTGTCTCTCTTAATTAGTTTTCTTTTGAAATCTATTTTGTCTGCCAGTAAGATTGCTACCCCTGCTTTTTTCTGGGTTCCTGTCACATGGAAAACTGTTTTTCATCCTTTTACTTTCAGTGTATGAATGTCTTTTTGAATTAGGTGTGTTTCTTGTATACAGCATATTGTTGGATTTTGCTTCTTAATCCATTCTGCTAGTGTCTTTCTTTTGATTTGTGAATTGAGGCCATTAACACTGATGATTATAATTGATAGATCTTGCCTCATCCCTGTCATGATGTCTCACTGTAGTTGACTGTTTTATTTTGTATTTTTCCCCCTTTCCCTTTAGTTTCTTGCCTTCCCTGGTGGCTTCGCTCTGTTGGGCCTCATGGAGTTGTGACCTTCATTGTCTTTTTCTAGGATATTGTTTAGAATTGTTTGGAGTGCTGGTTTCATCTTCATGAAATTTCTCAGGTGTTCTTTGTTGTGGAAGTATCTAATTTCCCCATCGATTTTGAAAGATAATTTTTCAGGATATAACAGTCTAGGTTGGAAGTTATTTTCTTTTAGGGCTTGATGTACTTCACTCCATGTTCTCCTTGACTTGAGGGCTTGTGTTGAGAAGTCTGTGATTCTGATGAGCTTTCCTTTGTAGGTGATTTGTTCCTTTTCTCTTAATTGCTTGTAGGATTTTGTTCTTCTGTTGGGTTTCTAGGATCTTGACTATTATATGTCTCGGTGTAGATTTTTTTTTGACTGTGGCTAGTTGGAGTTCTATATGCCTCACTTATCTGTATGTCCAATTCTCTACCTCTGTCTGGGAAGTTTTCTACTGTTACTTCTGTGAACAATTTTTTTATGTCAGTTGTACTTTCTCCTGCTTTCTCGTGGACTCCTCTATCAGTCTTACGTTATTCTTTTTTCCATCATCTAGCAGCTCCTGGATTGATTTCTTGTGGTTCCTTACTATTTTTAAGACATCTCTATTTTCATGGTCATTAACTGCAATCCTGTCTTTTATATCTGATATTCTATCTTCACATTGCCTTAATCTGCTGTGCATACTTTCAGTGGAATTTTTAATCTCTTGGATATCTGTTTGAATCTGTTTCATGGTTTCCATTTCTTTCTTATGCTGGGCATTCATGGCTTCTAGCATGGTTCTGAGCTCATCTGGTTTTTTTTTATCTGTTTCTGTTCTAGAGCCTCTAATCATGTCTTTCACTCTGCTCACCATCTCTGTAGTTATCTTGGAAATTATTTCTGTTTTGAATTTTTCTAGAGCCTCATTCATCTGTTTTGTTACTTCCTGTGCTAACAGTTCAGGGTGTCCAGGTGTTGATTATCAGAGTTTTCCACCTCCTTTCCCCCAGAATTTTCCTTTGGTGCGGTGGAAGTCTGAGTTTGTGCCTTGCTTAAATGTACTGTCCTTGATTTAATTCCTGGGTTGATACTTTGAAATTGCTTATTGTAAGTATCTTTCTTGCTTGTATTTAGAACCCTTATGGAATGAATGATTGCTTTTCAGAGGTGTCTTTCAGATATAGCTGGTCTTTAGGTTTTGAGTCTCTAATGACTCTGAGGCTATCTCATTTTCATTGTACCAGGAAGGACAACTGATTAGATCAATAACAACACCTTAGCTCAAGTGATACAGTGAGCAACACCATAGCCTCAAGCTCAGCTTAGAAAATGACAATTTGTGGTAGCTATTAATCTATTACCTTTAACTGTGTGAATTAAATTAAAATCGAGGACCAGCCCAACATGTTTATAGTGAATAAATTCTTCAATGTAACAACTTTACCCTTCGGGATGGGGAGTTAGAAGTGGTTGGGTAGGGAGCGATAGATAGGTAGAAAGATAGGGGAAAGTTACAATGAGGCCAGAGGACACAGGACGATCACACAAACTCTTAAGAAACTGTTGAAGACAAGAGGAAAAGACAGAATGAAAGAAGAAAGATGAGAACAGACCAACCTAATAGCGATAGGGAGGCTAGAAACTGTATTTACTTTCCTTTAAAACTAATGACAGTTGAGAGAAGGAAATAGAGAACAAAAAAATAAAGAAGAAATCTGAATTAGGGCCAGAACAGGAATCAAAAGGGAGATGAAGAACAATGTGGGACAGTGAGAGAGTGAGTGAGAGAGAGAAAGAAAAGAGAAAAGAATGAAAAAAAAGAGAAAAATAAAACTTGAAAAGAGTAGAAAAATTAAAAATAAGCACAGAAAAAATAATAATTTTGAAAATAAATAAAAAATAAAAATGAAGGGCCTCCTTCAGGGTAGGTCTCTGCTGTCACAATAGACAATGTGAACAGCAGTGTGCAAATGTAAGTCAATTAGTCTCACCAAGCCAGTGGCAAACCTGTGAGACTCAGGCAGATTTCTGGCTGGAAGTCCCAGGTTGAAGTCCCAGGTTGAGCTCCCTGTCCTCCTGCAGGGTTGAACTCTGCAGGGTTCTACTGAAGGTTCTAGCTGCCTTTCCCCTGAAAATAGTCCACATTCAGATGGGAGGTGATGATCCCTCCAACTTACCAAGTATGGTGGTGGTCTGGTGTGCCTTTATTGCAGAGATTCTCTTCAGTTTTCTAGTGGGCTTCAGTTTTCATCAAGGAACCTGAGAGAGGCCCTCTGTTGTTCACTTCTGCTCTATCTTCTGGAGCTCAGGAGAATGACCTTTATGACCCCCTGTGGCTCTTTAGTGTAGAATCAGGTAGCAGCACAGCCTGAGGGGTGGGGACGCTGTGCCCTGGCAGCTAAGCTGATGGCTGGGGGGTGGGGTGGGATGGAGCAGGGCTCCATGCTGCCTGAAGAGGTCCTCACCTTCACTAGAGTCATTTTAAATATAGGATCTAGCACACCCTTGCGTCACACTTTTATTTGGTGACTGGTATGTGCTAAAAGTTTGAAATTGTAGAAGCTGTTCCTAAGACTCCTTTTCTCTTCCTCCTCTTTTCTTCTTTTCCTTTTGCTACTGTCTCTTTTTCTTCTTTACCAAATCAGTCTTCTTATTGGTGCTGCCAGTTAGGGGCAAGTTTGCTCAAGGTTTGAAACTGCTAGTTTGCACCTTCAGGGAATTGTCCTCTTTTCTTGCCACTGTTACTATCACTTGTAATTTCTGTTTTTTTCCTATTATGTTTTGCTTTTCTTTTTTCTTTTTCTGTGTATTTAAGTGAGCTTATGAAGTAAATGGTTCTAGGTCCTAATACTTTTGGAGCACTTAGTGTTGGCAGGAACCAAACTTTATGTGACCAAGACCCCTTAGAGTTCTGAGGTAACAGAAAATTAGACCATGTAAAGGATTTTGTGATATTTTTACTGAGTGGAGTACTACTCTGCTATAAAGAAGAATAAACTTGAGTCATTTTTAGGAAAATAGATGCACCTTGAGACTATAATGTTAAGTGAAATAAATCAGACACACAAGTTTAAATTTCACATGATTTCTTTTATATGAGAAACCTAAATCATTCATAAATTAAAGATCAAAATAAAAGATATGTAATAGAAAACAGGGAGAGATAGTGTTTTTGCAAATGTGAAGGGGATCAAGAGAAGCTGGGGAGGGGACATAAAAAGAATTAAGATGTGTTATATACATGTACCAACTCCCCACAATGATGTAATCATTATCTACTATAAACGTACTCATAAAAACAAAATTTTAAAAAATAAAGGATTCTAGTACATTTCAGTTCATAATGTCCTGGTAGGAGGACCATAAAGTATGCATGCTAAGAAGTGTTTATCTTCTCACTAACATCTGTGCTCCATATACAGTAAGTCTCCAACTTTCACAGGTGTACTATATGAGACTCACTGTCAGATTACAAATGTATCCACCTTATGAACATTCTCCCAAAGCAGAATTTGCTCATAAATTGGGGACTTACTGTACTGAAATCCTTGGAGAATTCATTTTCAGGTTGAGGGGGTGAGGGTGTAGGTGGATTTTGGCCAGAGGATTGTTAATCTGGGAAGTTGAAGGTGCCATAGGTTACTATAAGTTCTTCGATGCTAAGACATTTAATTTCTAGCACTTAATGTGGTGTACGTAGTACTGGAATAAGACTATTTATGGATTTTTGTGTTTTGTTTTTCTTTGCCAAGTTTGTGGTGTTAGAGATTGAACTCAAGGCTTCATGGGATGCTAGTAAGCACTACCACTGAGCCATGTCCCCAGCCCCAAGGAAAAAAAATTATTTTCCTACAAAGATAAATTATACAGGTGACCTTGAAAATATAATAGAACATGAAGCAACAATTCTGGAATTTTGCTTTAAGTTTAGGTAGCATTAGTTCCTTTGCAACCTTAAATGAATTTAGGAGTTAATAAATTTAGCAGTTTAATTTTTTAAATCCAACCGTAGTTAATAAGAAATCTTTTCCTTTTTCTCTTGGTATTGATTATAAACTTTGCTTCTTGTAGCTATTTTTAAAAGATAATGTGTGCACAGTCTCTTTTTAGACTTCCTTCCTTCCTTAAAAAATTGTTAATTTTTTCTTTTGATAACATCCTGGAAGCACTGAGTTCTACAATATCATATTTAATAAATATGATGTTACTATACTGGAAAAATGTTTTGAATGTTAATATCATTTGCACAAAATAAGTTAAGAATTTTATTTACTAATCAGCATAGAAGATTAATGTTTCTTGTACATAAAATAATATTTTCCTGTTAGAATAATGTCATAGGTAGACAAACAGTATGGATTTTTAGGAGCTGGAGTATTGAGGATATAAAATATCATTGCAAATATTTTTTGTAATACATTTTATATGACTTTAATGATTCCTAATTTTAATATTGAGAGTAAAGTAACCGAAAACAATTTCCAGTTGTTTCTATTGATGTGATACCAAAAATAACTAGATATTATTTTACCTCTTAAACTTACTAGGCCAAAATTATACATAACATAGTTTTTATTCCTTTGTTTACAGTACTGATTTTTAATATTTTAAAAGAAATTTTAATGTTTGAGATGCCTAGACTCCATTAAAATGATCAAATGCTGTTAAATATAAATACCTATTTAAAACCGTAATAAACACGGTATTATGTCAAATCCACAGAAGCATTTAATTCACTTTACTTTCAAAAAGTAGAGATTCAGGGCCTGGGATTTAGCTCAGTGGTTCTGCCGCCTGCCTCACAAGCGCAAGGACCCGAATTCCATCCCCGGTACCAAAAAAAAAAAAAAAAGTAGAGATTCAAATTACTTGGTTTAAGGTACTTTGAAGTTATTTTTCTGCAAATATTCTTTTGTGTACATTATTAGTACTTTGTATTATATTAAGGAGGCTGGAATATAAAGTTGATGCTCAGAAAAGTACCATCCCCATTAAAGTGAAATAAAAGTACTGTATCATCAGTGCTGCATCTATACCCAGATATCCTAGAGTCCAAATTTTCTTCCATGTTGTGATGATTTAACTGGTAAAAATGAATCGTCTTTGTCCCATAAACTGTCAGGTTGGCTACAAAAGTGAAAAAGATAACATTCAGCTTCCAGAAAGATCTAAGTCAAGTAGTAATTATAAAATACAAACTATTATAATTCAGTGATAAGTCCTATCATTGTGAAAGGAGGGAGAGGAAGGGAGTGAAGAAAAAATTGTCATGTACATTTGCCAACTCCCTATGAGGAATGTAGTATTGCAACCATGGACTAACAGAAAGAAAAAAAAATCCAGTGACAAACTGCCTAGTGTAATAGGAAAAGCTTCACTGGGCAGTGATATATTACCTGTGTCAGGGTAAGAGACCCATTTTTAAAGAACTAGTACTGGAAGTTTTCTTAGTATTATTTTTGCTTTGTCCTATCCATTTTTTAAAATTCTAATAATATATACATAATGTGAAGTTTACCAATATAGTCATTTTGAAGTGTACAGTTCTGTGCCATTAAGTACTTTAATACCACCCAGTACATCAGAACTTCTTCATCCTCCCCAGCTGAAACTTGGTTGTACCCCTTAAATACTAAATCCTTGTTCTTCCTCCCCTAGCCTCTGGTAATCATTGGTCTATTTTCTGTTTCTATGAATTTGGCTACTTTAGGTAGTTTTCCTATTATTAATCATTCCTTTAGCCTACTGTGTCCAGCACACAGTAGGTATTCAATAAATATCTAAATTAAAGGACAATGAGGAATGAAAGGCATTGGTTGTATTGGTTATTGTGTTTCTTGTGTGCATACTGCTTATTATTGTTATAATAACTTTCTTTTTCTCTTAAATATTTTTTATTTAAATCTTTTTTCATGTAGCTTATTTTCTTTTTAGACTGAATCAGGATATGGATCTGAATCCAGCTTGCGTCGACATGGCTCAATGGTGTCACTAGTGTCTGGAGCAAGTGGCTATTCTGCAACATCCACCTCGTCATTCAAGGTTTGTGGTTATGAATACTTTAAGTCAAAGTAACATAATTTGAGTTTAGTATTAGAGACTATGACCAGAACTTATTTGATGGGTTTTGGAAGAATTTTCATACAATGTAATTTATTTGAATTTGTTAGTAGAATAATATTTTTTTTAATCAAGTAGTATTTATTCCATACTTTTAAGGGCTGCAATAAGGCATTGGACTAGTTTCTATCAGAGGTACAAATACTTATATATTTAACTGATACAAATAACCAGTTTGCCTCAGAACTCATAATCTTAACGTGCTACACAGACACGTACCTACGACTGACCCAAGGGAGAGAGCAAAGTCTGGCAAGAGACAAAAGTATAGTGTGAAGTGAAGAGGTTGGGAGGTTTCATACCCAAAAAGTGTTTAAACAAGCTTCACATCAAATGAAAGAAATACCTCCTATCAGTGAAAGCTGTCTGACCACGGAATGAACAGGAAGCAAGAAGAGCAGACACTCTGCGTAAGACAAAGCTGAGACTTGAGGCAGACACTGTTCTCTTTTTACTGGTTAGGAAACTGCAGCCAGAGATAGTCTAAGGTTCCCCACCTCTACTTCGTTATTCTCCCCACAATTCCAGAGCTGACATTTTTCATCAGTGACATAGAAGGGACTTATGAACTTACAGAAGAGATGTGAGGTACTTTGTTCCTTGTAGATCTAATTCTTCATGATTCAAAATATAACTCTGCTTAGTAATTATGGTAACCTATTCATGTTGCTAATATGCATTCAGTCATCTGTCACTTAAAAGGCAACCTCCCCAAGTATCAGCGATAAAATGCCTAAGTTTAAGAAATTTATAGCTTAGGAAATTTTTGGAAGTAATTGCTTCAAACTGCACCACTCCATAAGATAAGATAGGTTTTTATTACCTCCAAATGGCAGGTGAGGCTGAGAGTAATGAATACAAAATAAGAGTAAGTAACAAAATTTGTACTAAGGCCTTCCACTAAATTTAAATGCCTAACCTGATTACTGTGACTATTCAGTGTCAAAAGGTGTCCTAGTGACTTGTAATTAATTTAAAAGCAAAAGCACTTGGAAAAGAGTGAGTGATCTCAGGGATTTCTCAGCCTTTTCTCTCCTTTAATACCCTTAAAGATCTGATGTTTCAGTTTCCTCAGGGATGCTATTCTAGACTCTCTCTCCATGACCCCCCTCTAATGTACCATCAGACCTTCTAATTGTCCTAATACTTATCAAGGTGGTGATTTAAAAAACAGTGCAATTATTTATGACAATCTTTCCTGATAGATTCTAAACTTCATAAATGAACTGTTCTCTATTGTATTTACTTAAACGTTACATATATTCTTTGTTAAATGCCCCATTTCTAATTAATACATAAAAGTAAATAAATTCTGGTTTACTTTTTAATACACAAATCATAATGAATAACAAAATTTCTAGGTTGTCAACAAATATATTGTTGGTTTCATGTTAAAGTTTTGCTCAGAGGAGTGGGATGAGAACAGAGAGGACTCCCAAAATTTTTCAAAAGTAGCACTATGGAAAATACTGAAAACTCTAAGGTCATAAAATACAACTAACAAATATAACATGGAGAATAAAGCTCTAATAATAATCTTACACCATTCAAAAATACATAAAACAAAAATTTAAACAGATTATATATAAGAAATGATCATATTTAAAATCAGTAAAGCAAATGAATAAAAAATGTTAATGAAGGGGGCCAGGGATTTGCTCAGTGGTTCTGCCGCCTGCCTCGCAAGCGCAAGGTCCCAAGTTTGATCCCCGGTACCAAAAAAAAAAAATATGTTAATGAAAATAATGCAGTGGTTATTAGGAAGATATTATGAGGTGTGATCATAAAATACGATGAATGTTTAAATTAAAGCAAATTTATTACATACACATTGCCATTAATCCCCCTCAAAATACTCCCCCTCACTTGAATACAGTTATCCCATTGTTCTTGCCACTCTGTGAAGCAGTTCTGGAAGTCCTCCTTTGTGAGTGTGTCTAGTTGTGCTGTCACAGTTTCCTTGATGTCCTGAATCGATTCAAAATGTTAACCCTTCATGGCCATTTTGACTTTGAGGAAGAGCCAGAAGTCACATGGTGCCAGGTCTGATGAATAAGGTGGATGAGGACACACGGCAGTGTTTTCATCAGACAGAAATTGCTGTACCAGAATCGATGTGTGGTATGGAGCACTGCTGTGATGGAGGATGAACCCATTTGCCCATTTCTCGGGCCGTTTTACACACATCGTTCATTAAACGCTCTAACAAGCCCTTGTAATATTCAGAGTTCACTGTAGTGTTTGTTCCTAGGGACAAACTCAGCACGATTCCATCAAGGTCAACATCACCTTAATCAACATCACCTTAATGTTGGATCTTGATTGGCATGCTTTTGTTTTTTTTGCGCGAGGAGAACTAGGTGATTTCCACTGAGAACTCTGAACCTTAGTCTCAGGATCATACCTGTAGACCCAAGTTTCATCACCCATGATGATGTATCTTAAAAAGCTGCAATCTGAACCAGAACGCTCTAGCAACTCAAGTGAAATTGACAAGCACTGCTGTTTCTGTTCCTCAGAACCGGTGGAACAGGTGGAAATTTTGCACTCACTTGTCTCATGTTCAAATCTATTATTAAAATGCTTTGAATGGATCCATAAGAGATGTTCAGATCCTCAGAAATCTCCCTAATAGTCAGTTGCCTGTTTGATCGAATTATTTCACTTACTCTTTCAATATACTCTTGGGTTTTTGATGTTGAAGGTCATCCAGATCGCTGTCTTCAACCAATTCAAAGCCACTACAAAATCTCAAACCACTTGTAAGCAGTCTTCCTGGTCACTGCAGCTTCACTATAAACTAATTTTAACATTTCATGTGTTTCTTTAGCACTTTTTTGCAGTTTGAAACAAAATTTCATGTTAATGCATTGTTTATAATCCATGGCTTATGGCACACTTTGAAATATACCTCTCAACTGTAGTGCACAGCCAACTTCCCCAAACAAATGGGAACTTGTCACTCACTGAGGTTCAGTGTGACACCTCTCATATTGAAGATCTCTGTCTTTCCATGGCACACCACTCAGCAGTGACATTCACTATATTTTTTGATCAAACGTATATACCGAGCCCACCCACCACCAGAGAAGATAACAGAGACACGTAGCACCACAGCAGACCTAGAATAATTTTTTAGGAGGCAAAATCATGACTCGTAAATATAAAACACATCAGACTTTAAGTTAAATATGATTCAAAGTAGAATCTGAATACTGAAATGAATTTGATAATGCAAAACTGATCAATATCCACCGGTTAGTAATCAGTGCCTCTGCACAGGGTAAAGTTCATATGTATTACTGCTTACAAGAATCACTTTGTATTTTACTAAAATTAACTCAGATAAAATGAAAGGAAAAACTTTTACATGATCAGATACACCTCCTCCTGAAGGTTCCCTAATGACACTTGCCAATACTATGAAAGTATACCCAGTAATTCTTTTGCCATTTCAAAATCAGTCCTTCCAGTGTCTAATTTGAAAATAAAAATACTAGTTTAACAAATTGTCAGGCATTATTACTCTCTTATTTCCCTTAGATTTATAACTATCAAGCTGCAAGACTAGGCATTTTTAAGCCTATTCCTGAGACTATTACCTTGAACTTCTCTTTACTCAATTCCCTCAGTGATGAGGTACAGACCTTAAAAGAGGATAAAATACCGTAAGATCAAATAGACTACAGTTTTGTTTCACATGAGTTACTCCTTCCCGTTTTGTGTTTTGCAGAAAGGCCACAGTTTACGTGAAAAATTGGCTGAAATGGAAACCTTTAGAGACATCCTATGTAGACAAGTTGATACTCTCCAGAAGTACTTTGATGTCTGTGCTGATGCTGTCTCCAAGGATGAACTTCAAAGGGATAAAGGTTAATTAGGCTATTACCACTATTTTTACTTGGAGAATGAATGGATTTAAAGCTTCTTGATCTTAACGGGTAATGCCTTTAAGTAATAAAGGTAATTATAGTCACTTTTGCTTCAGACTCCCAGTATAACAGATTTTGGTGTCCATGTAATTTCAGTACTTTAATAACACATACTAATTCATTTCTGATCATCTATATCAGATGCCATTGAAGAATTCTCAGTGGTACTTTTTATTCTGTTAAAAAATGGTATCTAATATCTTCACACATTATTATGTCCAATAAATTTACCCCTTGATGGGTCTTGGATAACACAGCATGTATTCAGTTCTCCAGATCTGGAATCTATTCATAGATCTTTCTTTCTCTGTCCTCCTCTCTCCCACTCTTCTTTCTCTTTTCTTTCAATCTCTGCCTGCCTGCCTGCTGCCTGTTCCTGTCAGTGCATCTCCCTCTCCCTCTCCCCCTCCTCCTCCCTTTCCCCCTGCCTCTCCCTCTCCTCTTCCCTTTCTCCCTCTCTCCCTCCTTTCTCCCTCTCCCTTTTCTTCATGGAGAAAGAAACCAGTAATAAAGGACTCTTTGTGAACACTTTGGTTGCCTTTGTCTGTTTGGATTTTCAGCTCTATCTCCTTATTTGAAGAATCTACTGGGCTCCCCTGGGTTCCCTATCCTTTCTGTACAGTTTAGAAACTCCCAAGGCAGTGAGCTAGAGCAATTATTAAAGCTCATACTATTTGTTTCTCAACTCTCAGGGATCACTGCCTTTTTTGCCTGCTAACCAGTGTCTTGAAAGTTATTGTTTCATATGTTTTATCCAGTTTTTTAGATTTATATTAGAGAATAAATTCAATCCCTGTTATCCATTCTTGCCCAGAAATAAACATTTATACTCCTCTTAAAGTACTTAATTTTGTCCAATAAGTAGCCTCGAAATTCTTTATTTTTAATATCTTGTTTTTGGTTTTTTAACATTTGATAATTTTCTTTAAAAATAAATCCAACTGAGCCAGGCATGGTGTTGCATGCCTGTAATCCCAGAACTTGGGAGGCTGAGGCATGAGGATCGTTGCAAGTTTGAGGTCAGCCTGGGCTACATAGTGAGTTCAAGGCCAGCCTGAACTGTATATCAAGACCCTGTCTCAAAAAAAAGTAATTAATTAAATTAAATAAAAAATAAATCCAACTGAACTACTTATCTTGCAGTATTTTAAAGTGTATACCCTTTTATATCAGATTAAACAGTTCACATTACCTTTTTTTTTTCTTGGAAAATAGCCCTTTAAACAAAAAACATGATGCTTATAGAAATAGGTTTGTTTATCTTTAAGTGATTTACACCAACAGTGTTATAATATTTGAAGGACAGAAGTGATGATGGAGGAAATAGAGGTTGGAGTGCATAGAAGATTTGGAAAGTAATTTTAAATAGTATTCTGAATTCTTTCTGTTACATGTTTCAATAAAAGGCAAAAATGTAGACAAGACTGAGTGGCTTAACAGATTTATTTACTCATAGTTCCGAAATCAGGGTGCTAGAAGGCTTGATTTCTTCCAAGGGTAGTGAGGGACCTATCTCTTCCAAGCATCTCTTTTTCACTCATAGATCTCCCTGTCTTTTCGCACCATATATCTGTATGTGTGTTTATGTCCAAATTTCCTCGTCTTATGAGGACACCACTCAGATTAGCACTACCCCTAATAATCTCACTTTTACTTAATTGATCTCCAAATAACAGTCATATCGTAAGGTACTGGGAGTTATGGCTTCTTGGGAATTTTCCAGGGAGAGAACAATTCAGCCTGTAACAACTAAGAATATATTGCTAAAGGCAAAATAAGGATATGGACCATAGTTTTCTACTTCAGTAGTCAGTGTTGCTGACCTGAGCCTAAGAATTATTGTGGATGATAGGGCTGGGGATGTAGCTCAGTGGTGCTGCCGCCTGCCTTGCAAGTGCAACGTCCTGAGTTCGATCCCCGGTACCAAAAAAACCCCAAAACACTGTGGATGCACTTTCATTAAATTATTAAAACTAAATTAATCATTAAAAGAGATTTAATTTATATTGAAATAGGGTCTTGATTAATATAGTAACCCAAACTTTCCTTTTGTTTTAGGTGTTCATTGTTTTCATATAAAATGTTTTATCAGAATTAGTAATAAGTCAGACTACTTGATCCTTCACCACCATCACTACATCTCTCATACACATTTAAGTAAGATTTAATTAATCCTAAATATATTTTTTTGATTTAAAAACAAGACGTATACACCACACTAAAAGTTCTGTTTGTCATTAATTTAGTGACTTGAAGTAGATTACTTAACATTTCTTACCTTTTGTTTTCTCAGCTGTAAAACTAATGTTATATCCAGCATGTGTGATTTGTGAGAATTAAATAAGAATATATATATTAGCACTGCTTAACAGCAAAAACTTAATAAGTAATAGCTGCTATTGTTAATGTGGTTAAATTTGGGTTGTTGGAGCAATAAAGAAAGAAGAATGTGCAAGTTCCATAGATGAGAGTTACCAGAACAGGTTTGAGTCTTGGTAAAGGAGACCATTCCGATCGAGAGGAGGAATTTGTATTAGAACATGGTTTCAAACAGTGTCACATATTCCTAAGAGTACGTTAAAGGTTCCTCAGTGTTGGACAAGGAGTGCTTTGTTGTCACTGTGTTAGCCATAGTAACTCTTGTTTTCATCAGTTTTGCAAGTACTGAGTATTGGGCTTAAAAAAAAAAGCTAGACATGGTGGTACATGCCTGTAATTCCAGCACCCTGGGAGGCTAAGGCAGAAAGATCACAAGTTTGAGGCCAGCCAAAATGACTTAGCAAGACCCTATCTCAATATAAAGAAGGGCTGGGAATATAGATCAGTGTGAAGGCCCTGGATTCAATCTCCAGCCCTGGTTGGGAGGTGTGTGAAAAATCTGTGTTTGGTGCTGGTAGGCACCTAAGTGAAGAATACTGAACTCAAGAACAGTTGAAATTAATCTAAAAAAATTAGTTTTTGTATTAGTAATTTGAAAAATTACTTGCTGTTTTAGATAAGGACACAAATTGAAATGTTTTAAAAAGATTAAGCATTGTAAGTGATTATAACAGATTGGAATGGTAAGAATAATCATTAGTATAAAACCTCTGGACAGTTATAACAAGTACACAGAAACTTCATTTGGGGCTTAGTTATCCTGTTGCTGAGCCACAACATTGACACACACAACTCAAGTAGGGAAAGTTTATTTTGGCTCACAGTTTGTAGCGACCTCTGCTTATAGTTGGCTGATCCCAAGGCAGAGGGCCATGGCAGAGGGAATTGCTCATAGCTGGGCAGAAGGGAGCAGAAAGAGATCAAGAGAAGAGGAAGGGAGATAGACCCTTCCTTCTAGGTGGCACCAGCAGTGACCCACCTCCTCTGACCAGGCTTCACTTCCCAACATCATATTTAGCTATAAACTCATCAATGGTTTACTCCACTGAGTGTCATGCAGCAGTGATCCAATCACCTCCCAGAAGCCCCATCTTTTGAGTGCATGAGGTTTTGGGAGGACATTAGCTATAAACCATAATTAATTAGATATAAACCATGATTAATTTTAATAGTGTTTTTTAGTGTTTACCATGACTAATGTTAAATACTTTACACTCATCTATAATTTTACAATATACTCATTATAATGATAGAAATATCACATTAATCCCTTTTTACAGATCCAAGAATTGCAGAGGAATGAAGTAGCAATGTTTGCATAGCTAGTCTGTTTATGGAGCTACATATATTGAGTTTTAGTAGTAGACATACCTTTGGGCACATTCTATGGAAAATACGAGGCTAGTATTAGTATTTTTTTTTTTTAAATTGAAGTCTTAGGGCCGGGGCTGTAGCTCAGTGGCACCATGCCTGCCTTGTAAGCTCAAGGTTCTGAGTTTGATCCCTGGTACAGGATGGGGGGGTGGGGATGAGATTGAAGTCCTAACAGTATGGTAGAAGGACAGGTATCTGAGGCAGGAGACTTGAAGAATGAGAAGCAAAAGGAATTTGAGTTTTAAAATAAAATGGAGACATGGTTAGAGAGATGGGGACCCATCAAGAGTCTTGGCAAGTAGAAATTTCACTGGAAGCATAAGCAGTGTCAAAAAGCATAGGGTCAAGAAGTAAAGCAGAAGATGGAGATGATTTATAAAAATAGATTGTATTAAAAGAGCTAATCATTGAAAAAGGTTGCTGTGTCTTTGCGGGGGCAGAAGTTATGGTGAAGGGGAGTAGTTTGAGAGATTTAATTTCCTGGGAAATACTTGTGTGCTGGGAAAAATAAAACAGGTGCCTGTCTAATTATTGGAATCGTGGGGGGGGTGTTTAAGAAAAAGCAATAATTTATCATAATTTTCATCCATAATCCTGTTGAACCCCAGGGTATTGGGTATGAAGGAGAGTTCCTAGGTGAGTGTAGATAACTTCCTATTAGAAATAGAAGCCAGCATTATAAGCCTCTGAAGACAGATGGAAAAGGCCAGCAGAAAGGGCAAAACAAATATTATTTAGAGAGCTTTTGGTTTTTTAAGGAAGTACATCCTTCACTTTGTGAGAATACATAAAACCTAGAATTACTGTATAGTAATATGATAAAATATGTTGTTACAGAAAAGATAAAGTAGAAATGAGTGGTAGATAATAAACAGCATTAATTTTTCATTGATGAGATGCAAAAAAATAGGAATATTTGAAAAGACCCTGAGAAGTGAAGTAAGGATCTTAAAGGGTACATGAAAATCATCTTTTTGAGATTAGGCCAGGGAACTAATTTACATATGGTTGCACTGTAAGTTCAGTTGGTAGCCATGACTTTTATCTGAATACAAAAATGCAAGGAAAATAAATGTAAAGAAAAAGATTTCTATGATAAATACTATACTTGTCCACACCCAATCTAGAACCTAAAAGCTTTTCAGGAATGGGTTTTTCATATATTAAAGACTCCTTGAAGGGCATTGTTGTACATCCCTCCTTAGCTAGGTAGAGTAGTGTTCGTCTGTAGTCCTAGCTACAAAGGACCACTTCTGTCAAGGACAGGAGAATCACTTGAGTGCAAGAGTTCAAGGCCAGCCTAGGTAATATGGAAGACCCCATCTCTTAGGGGGAAAAAATATAAATAAAAAGATCCCCTGGTAGTAGTACTTTTTTCAAAATTTTTTTCTCTGAAGCTGTGTAGGAGAGAAATGAACAAGAAGAGAGAGAGAGAGAGAGAGAGAGAGAGAGAGAGAGAGAGTGTGTGTGTGTGTGTGTGTGTGTGTGTGTGTGTTTTAAGTGGGATGATTCTCTGTTCATAGAGCCTTATTTGGCAATTCTAAAATTGAAGATTTAGATCCAAGTTGAGTTGAAGGTTTAGTTGAGGGTGATCCTAGAATGTGTACTTTTTAGGCTTGCTTGGAGATAACAAAATTGAGACTGTGAATCATGAATGATGATAAAATTACAGGAGGAGCTGACCATAGAGTTAAGAATATGAAAGTGATGTTTTGTAAGTCAAATTAGGTACTAATGAGGTAAGTGAAATAGCAAGCCATTAAGTAGCATTTAAAAGCAGTTTATCAGCCAGGCATGGTGGTGCACACCCATAGTCCCAGCTACTCGAGAGGCTGAGGTGGGAGGATTGCTTGAGTCCAGGAGTTCTGAGCTGCAGTGTGCTATGCCAATTGGGTATCTGCACTAAGTTTGCCATCAATATGGTGACCTCCTGGGAGCAGGGTCCATCAGATTGCCTAAGGAGAGGTGAACCGGCCTAGGTCAGAAACGGACCAGGTCAAAAGCAGTTAATCAGGTAATATTGAGTTAAGGCCAGGATCTTACCTGATAATGAACACTGATTTAAGAACAGCAGTGCAGTATGCTAATGGATCCTCAGAATTTATCGTATTTACAATTAATGGATGAGATAAAGATCCATAGAATCTGGGAAAGTAATCTTGGGACTCAGGTATCAGCAGAGGTTTCAGTATAGGTATTGAAGTCTGTACGAATGATAGTGATGTCATTCAGCTGGGTAGAAGTGAATACCAGGTATTAGTAAATAATAGCAGATTGCAATTAGAAAAAATTATTGTAAACGAGTGGCAAAGGTTTCAAATGATGAAAAGTTAAGCAGTCCAGTAATTAAAAATGTTCATAGTGATTCCTACCATTTAGTCAAGGGAGGAAATAAGGTATCAAATTCGGTTCTGCATCCATAGGGGAAAGAGGTAAAGAGAACATGGTTCTCCTTCTAGAGCCAAAGTACTCCTTAGGTAAAGAAGTACCAAATTGTATGTGACATTAGTTTAGAATGAAGATTCCTTCTGGAGAGAGTCCTTCAAAGGATAACACAGTATTCTTTATCCAAAACAGTTGGAATTAAGATTATTTAGGATTTTGAATTTGTTTTGGATTTTGGAATATTTTTCATATACATAATGAGAGGTCTTTGGGATACAACCCAAGTAGAAACACAGAATCCATTTATGTTTCATATACATCAAATAAACATAAGGTAGAGATGTTTTTATATAGTATTTTTTATGTGCTTAAAGTTGGATGTGTTACTTTCTACTTGTAGCATCATGTCAGCACTCAAAAAGCTTTGAACATTGCAGCATTTGGGATTTCAGATATTCAGATTATAGGTGCTCAACTTGTAAAATATGCCACAAAAATTTTGATACAAGCAGAAAATAGGTTGAGGATTGAGGTTCAAAAATTTGCATTATGAGTAGTATATATAGTAAGTATAATGCATGGAAAAAGGAGTAGAAGAAAGGTATACAAGAGGAAAACACAAAGAATTCTGTTTTTAGTTTAGTTTTTTTTCTGTAATTGGAGATGTTATAAAATAATTTCTAGGCATAGGTACCCAGTAGGATGAATGAAAATATCATATCTGGAAGTAGTTCTGTTTTCCTTGCAAATACAGAAATTTCAGATTTAAAACACTCAGACTAGCTGTGATATCTTCTGCATGTAGATATCCTTTGAGAGCCCCGCTCAGCCCTTCTAGGTCTTTCTTTTTTTGAGCAGTACTGGGGATCGAACTCAGGACCTTGTGCTTGCCAGGCAGGCTCAGGCACCAGAACCATTGAGCTACATCCCCAGCCCCCTTCTAGGTCTTTCAAAGAGTGAAAAATAAGTTATTACTTAATAGCTGTCTCTTTTACAAATAAGAATGGATAATTAAAATAATTAGCTTTTTTTTCTTTCTTTTTTTTTTTTTTCTTTTTTTTGAGATAGGGTTTCAATATGTAGTTCAGGCTGACCTTGAGCTCACTATGTAGTCCATGCTGGCCTTGAACTCCCAGCAATCCTCCTGCCTCAGCCTCCCAAGTGTTGGGATTACAGGCATGTGCCACTCCACCTGGCAAAATAATATCTTATTTAATTATATTTATTGAGCATACCTTGATATCTAGTAAAAATACAAAAGATAAATAAGATCTTGTACTTACAGTATCTGAAGGGTATTGACTTGGTTGAATATAAGAATAAACTGATTTCCTTTTTTCATGCTAATATTCTTAAATTATTTTATTTAGTGGTAGAAGATGATGAAGATGACTTTCCTACAACACGTTCTGATGGCGACTTCTTGCACAATACCAATGGCAATAAAGAAAAGTGTAAGTAATACATTTTCCCCCTCATCTGGATAAAATATACTTTCTGATGTTATATAACAACTCATTATATAACAAAGAATAGTTCATGATTGAGTAATGCTTAAAAAGCAATAGAACTGCAGAAATCCTAGCTAAAATATCTTTGGAGAAAAGTAATGTTGGTAAAATACACCTTCTGATGTAGTATAACTTTGTCCACTGTGTAACAAACGCTCATTCTAAATTGCAAACATTAGCTCATTTACTTCAACAGTATTAACAAAATCAGGTTTTAAATACTGAATTTTTTTCCCTTAGGGGAGAAATGTTTTTAGGGAACTTGACTTTAATGTTTTCTTTAGAATGTATTTCTTTTGGTTTAATGTACATTTTTTTCTCTATTTGATAAACTACTGTTGAAACACTGGTGTAATTATAGAAAACTATTGATAACAGCTCTCATTTCACAGCATAATTGCTTGTAGGACCAGGAGCAGGATGATTTATTTTACATACTGATTTATTAATTGTTCCTTTATTTATATTGACTGACTTATTAGTAGGAATTCTGAATTGTTCATTATTGTGTTTTTTTGTTTTTCGGGTTTTTTTGGTACTGAGGATCGAACTCTGGTCCTTGCGCTTGTGCAGCAGGCGGCAAAACCACTGAGCTAAACCCCCAGCCCATTATTGTGAATTACAGTCAGTGTTCATCTTTGACATACTCCTAAGAAAAATTGGATTTCTGAAATGTTTTAAGTACAAAAAGGCCTTTGTGAAAAAAAATTAATCTAATTATATTTTTATTTTTACTGAAATTATATGAGAATATGAAGTAAGATCTATAGTTAAAGTACATCTATACATTGGAGGTTTGTTTGTTTATTTGTTTGTTTTGTGGTACTGGGGATTGAACCCAGAGCCTTGTACATGCTGGGAAAGTAAATGCTCTACCCCTGTGATACATCCCCAGCCCTATGTGTTGTTTTTTTTTAAGCATAGAAATAATTTTCTATTTTAGAGATCATAGAATATTCCTTTATTGATGTTAAAATATGATGCTTCTCTGTCTCCCAGAGTTTCCTTCTTTCTGGTTTCTAATTTTCATCCTGGCTCTCTTTCTTCATTCAAACTTACTTTTACTGTTCTTGTAAAGTACTAGCTTGGTATTAATGGCTTATTATCAAAATTCTCCTTATGGGACTAAATGTTATAACCTGTCAGTTCATCTAGATTAATATATCTTTGTGGAATTAAAGAACTATTTTACGAAGGTTATTTAGAGTTACATTCTAATTTCACAATAAGTAATCTGCTTTAATGGAAAAAAGTACTTTGTTTATATATTAGAAAAATTATTGAAAAGAGTTTTAAAACTTCCAGGGATTATCCTCCATCCCACATAGACTCAAGCTATCTCACCTATGTTCCCAAAATTGAATGGAAACATCTCTTTTTTAGAAATCGAACTGGAAAAGTCTAGATTCAGGAATACTTGGTACAGCAAAAGATAGGTATCCTGTGCTATCAATAAGTGATTAAAAAGAAATGTACATACTGATTATTGAGATCTCTCTGCTCATAGTCCCTCTTATCTCCCAGAGCGCTGATAACCAAGGACTGTATGAAAGATGCAGTCCCCACCCTCTTTACCTTACCTTGTTTTCAAATATCATCAACTGGAGATGCATTTTCTTACAAAATTAGAAGAGAACTATGGAGAAGCTGGCCACAGAGAAAAGACCTATAAAGAGAGAATTGAGGGATTCTACCATTGAAAAAAGCTTTCTTACTACTGTATCATCCTTGATGAAGTCTATACAGAGCTTCAAATCCTGGCTCTTAATGAGAACTAATAGCCAGCTGTCTAGACATTTGAAGAAAGACTCCAGCATAAAAGATAACGACCACAACAAGGAGACTAGAAAAAGAAACTCAAGTTGATTCTGTAAAAGAAAACAAAATAAAAGACATCCAAATGTGAAACTACCTCTATTTGCAAATGCTGTGATGATGTATAAAAAAATTGTAATGAATCTCCTAAAAACTATTAGGACTATAAATTATTTCAACAAGCTTTCAGAGTATAAGATCAGAACACAAAACATCAATTATATTTTTAAATAATTGAAATGAACAAACTGAAAGTGAAATTAAACAGTTTTATTTATAATATCAGAAACAACAAAATACTTGGGGAATAAATTTAATGAAAAAGCGTAAACCTTCAGATCTAAAAGACATCCCATGTTCATGAATCAGAATGCTTGACATTGTTAAGAATTCAGTACTCCTCAAATTGATCTACATATTTAATGCAGTCTTTATAAAAATCTCTCAGTATATTTTTTAAGGAAATTAACAAGCTGATTCTAAAATTCATATGAATACGCAAAGGGCCCAGAGTCACCAAAACAGTCTTGAAAAAAAACAGAATAAGTGTTCAGAGGCTGAGGCAAGAAGATTGTAAGTTCAAGCTCATCCTGGCAACTAAGTGACTTAGCAAGACCCTGTCTCAAAGTGAAAAATGGGCTGATGCATCAAGTCAATGCTCACTGGAGAAACATTTAATATAAGATATAAAGAGGTATATAAGGATTTACAAGGTAGATGTACAAAGGCTGCCTTCAGAGTCAGGTGTGGGAGAATGCAAAAGGGCTGTCTGTGCACTGAAGATCCAAAGGATCCAGTCTAAGGTTGGAGGCCTGGAGCTCACTGTAGAATCCTGTGGGAGTCTGTATCAGGAGGCTGAAAGATCTGTGCTAGAAGGCTAGAGAGTCTGTGCTGGAAGCCAGAGGACAGACATCAAAGGTGAAGGCAAAGATGGGAACACCTCCAAAGAAACAGAAGCAAGACTTACTTCCTTGTTCCCTTTTATTCCATTTAGGCTACAAGCCTATTAGTGCCACTCACACCCAGGGTGGGTCTTCTGTTTTAAGTAAATCCATCCAGCCGCACCCAGAACTATGCTAATCCAAGCAATTGGGCATTTTTTACTCCCGGGGACACAAGAGTTAACTATCACAAGCTTCCCCTTGTCAGCTTGACAAGCAGACACATTTCCTTAAAACATACTTAGTTTCCAGGTACAAGGACATGTTCATAATGATGTCTAACATTGTACAACTGTTCAGTGTACACATGGAAATGCACTAATTCCCTCCTCAAAATAAAAGGCACATTTTCTTTAGGTAATGCTTACTCCTAACATTTCATAACTTGAACATTATGAATAGGTTTAACAATACTTTTAAGAACTAAGCCTATTCAACATTATGTTAAATAAGCATATGAGGAGAGCTCTATTATAGTTATAATCCTTGTTTCTCTAACTGATCATGGAGTTGTAGCTGGTATGTAGATCTTCTACCCTTGGCCTTCAGCAAGCACCTCAGCAGGTCTTGGTTCTTTCCCTGGTGAAGTGACTCATACCTTTATTCCTGAAGGTACTGGGCCATTTGTCATCCTGCCTGGATCAGGGTATTGTAGTTTCTCATTGACCTCAATAACAGAGCATAGTAATAGTAGGAGGTGCCTTAAGAGTTTTGCACTTCAAGTATATTCCTCCTTTCCTTTGTTGTGGAGTAATAGTCCAATTTCCCCTTGATAGCCTGGGTCAGGGACGCCTCCCAACACTGTAACTCCCTTTTTAGCTTGTTTACTTAGGGGCATGAGGAAACCAAAATGATCAGTGGGGAGTCTTAGCTTTCAGTTCAGTGGAATCATTGTTATGCCTCCTGGTACAATCCTTTCCTTGTCTGGAACTATAAGACTTCTAGGCCAGCAGAGCATAAGGTCTCAGGAACAGGAAGCAAAAATTTTGCTAGTGGATCACAGGGATAATGGTGAGTGATACCATTCCCACATCCACCCCTTGGTTTCTGAACGTGTGAATCCTCTCTGTGGGAAACACAAGACCGTATAGTGGATGCTGATTCAAGGCCTAAAGAGCCCTTTGAAGACCCTTGCCCCACCCTGCATGCTATTGCCATTCAGCTGGTGCTGTAACTGCATCTTCAAAAGACCATTTCACCTTTCTATCAATCCAGCTGCTTCTGGATGATGAGGAACACGGTAAGACCAGTGAATTTCAAAAGCATGAGCCCATTGTCTCACTTCTTTGGCCATAAAATGTGTTCCTTGGTCAGAGGCAATGCTTTGTGGAATTCCATGACAGTAAATAAGGCATTCTGTAAGTCCATGGATGGCAGTTTTGGCAGAAACATTAAGTGCAGGGAAGGCAAATCCATACCCAGAATAAGTGTCTATGCTAATAAGGACAAAGAGCTGCCCTTTCCATGATAGAAGTGGTCCAATATAATCAGCCTGCCACCAGGTCATAAGCTTATGCCCCAGGGAATGATGCCATATCTAGGACTCAGTGTTGGTCTCTGATGCTGGCATACTGGGCATTCAGCAGTGGCTGTAGCCAGATCAGCCTTGATGAGTGGGAGTCCATTTTGCTGAGCCCATTCATAACCTCCATCCCTGACACCATGGCCACTTTGTTCATGAGCCAACTGGGCAATGACAAGGGTGGCTGAAGAAAGAGGTTGACTGCTCTCAACAGAATGGGTCGTCCTATCCATCCACTTAATTACAGATATTCCTTGTTTAACAACCTACATGTTTAATGACTGTTTGGACTTAAGACTGAAGCACACTATTAAGGTTTATAACCATCTTTTTTTTTTTTGTACAGTTCTGTGTAGTTTGTTTACAGAGCCTCAGTGTCCTTTTTTTTTTTTGAAGATTAAAAGTAGGAAGATATTTATTGATAGGAAAGCTCCTGAGGGGCAGGAGGGGTCCCGAGTGGGTATCCCTCAGTGTCCTTGTTTATATAGTACTATTGTTTTTCCTGATTGTATTGTACAGTAATAGTTTTATGTTCTATTATGCAATGCTACATCTAAGAGTTATGTAAATAAAAGCAAAGTCATCAAGTTGGAATTTTCTTTGACCATTTCTTTGTTCTGAATATTGTAATATACATACTATATATAATGCCTTATTTAGCAACCAGTTCATTTATTTTATCTTTTTTTTCCATTGAGTTTATTGGTACATTTTAGGTATAAAATATAGTTGCATTCATCATTGGGATCTTGTACCTTTTCATGAGTATATTGGTTCTTACTTTTTTCCCCTTCCCCTGCCCTCCCTTCCCTATTTGCAAAGAATTTGTTTCCATTTTTTTCCTTTTCTCATATTTTTTTCTTTTCCTTTCTTTCCTTTCCCCTATCCCTCCCGCTTCCCCTACTCCTTTAGACCTTTTCTTCCTATTTCACATTATCAGTTATACATTTTTTAAATTACAATATCAAGATTTAGGAGACATTACTGCAGATTTTACAGAATTTAAAAGGATATAGAAAGCATATTACAGAAATCTTTTTTGAAATAAATTTGACAACTTCTAAGAAGTACCTTGGAAGACAAATTAATGAAACTGACTCTGGAGGAAATACAAAATTTGAATAGCACCTGTTAAAGAAAGTATATTCCTAGCTTGAAAACCTACCTGTATGACAACAGGTTCATACACAGTTTAACTGATAAATTATATCAAACATTTAAAGCAGAAAAAAAAAAGGAACACTTCTCCCCTCGTTTTAGGAAATCAACATTGTGCTAATCCTAAAACTGGATAAAGATAATAGAAGAAAAAAGTGTATGAACATAGATAGAAATTTGTTTACCAAAACAATTACAAGTCAGATCAGGCAGTATGTAGAAAGTGGTTTTATTATAGGGATGGCAGTGTTGGTTCAGCATTGGAAGATCCACCCCCAAAAGTCATCATTTTAACAGAGGAAAGGAAAAAGCCATATGATCCTGTCACTAGTTGGAGAAAAAGTATCGGACTAAATTCCACAGCTGTTCATGGTAAAAGCTATCAGGAGACTAGAAATAGAACAGAACCTTCTCAGCAGATAAGATATGTACTCCATACTTCCAGTGAGAACACTTTATATGAATGGAGAAGATACAATGCTTTCTCCCTAAGGTGGGAAATAAGGGCAGATATGCCCACTCTTCATCTGTCCATTAAACTTTGAAACATAGGCCCAAACCAAAATAGTCTGGCAATAAACTGACACAGTTAGGATAGGATTGGCAAGGTAGAAGTAAAACCTTTATATGTAGATGAAATGATCATCTACAGAGAAAATACTAATAAATCTCTAGGAGCCCCTAAAGCTAGCAGCCAGTTCATTTAACCATCTAGTGGCAGGACTGGAACTCAGTTGTTAAAGAATGTCTGTATTAAAGTCCTCTTCTGCTGAGTTCACTTTTTGGTGAGCATTTACATGGGATACAAATATTTTTACATCCTCTGCCCATATGGAGAGGTCTGTCCACATACCTCTTTCCCAAACATCTTTGTCACCAATTTTCCAGTCATGTTCCTTCTAAATCCTGTCTGGCCAAACTGTTGGCTATAGCCCGTAAATCAGTACCCAGTTGCACAACTGGCCATTTTTTCTTCCAGGCAAAGTATATTACCAGGTGCACTGTCTGAAGTTCTGCCCACTGTGAAGGTTTCTCTTCACTATCCTTCAGGGATATCTTGGAACGGAGTTGTAATGTGGCTGTCCATTTGTGGGTGGTGCCTACATAATTTGCAGAGCCATCCATAAACCAGACCCTAGCCTTCTCTTCCTCTGACATTTGATCGTATGTTATACTCCATGAGGCCATAGGTGCATTCAGGGAGATGGAAGATAATATAGCAGAGGAGTAGGAACCATGAACATCTGGGCAACTTCTTTATGTAACTTATTTGTGCCCCCTGGACCTCCTCTGTCCAACTTTATGACTCAGTAGATCAGATAATAACCAAGCTCATGATGGGTATGGTAACCTAGTGTCCCATGTTCAAAGGTTAAATTTCTATTAAGGTCCAGTAGCAGCCCAGGAGCTGCTTTTCAAAGGGAGAGTAGTTGTCTGCAGATGATGTCAGAGCCTTTGTTCAAAATCCTGTAGCCTCCACTACAGTTCACCTATGAGAGCCTGCTAGAAACTCCAAACAGCATCCCTACCTACTATCAACACTTCAAGTACCATTGGATCTGCTGGATCATATAGCCAGTGGCAGAGCAGCCTACATAGCAGCCTGGACCTGTACCAGATCTGTCTGTTGTTCTGGGCCCCACTCAAAACTAAGAGCTTTCTAAGTCTCTCAGTAAATGGTTCAGCGTAAAACAGCTAATAGGAATGTGTTGCTTCCAAAATCCAAATAGCCCCACTAGGCATTGTGCCTCTTTTTTGTTTGTAGGAGGAGCCAGATACAATAACTTTTCTTTTATCTTAGAATGGATATCTCCATATTCCCCATACTACTGGACTCCTAAAGTTTCACTGAGATAGAAGAACCTTGAATTTTTAGTTGGGTTTATTTCCCATCCTCTGACTCACAAATGCCTTACGATTCCAGAGTGGTTGCTACCTCCTGCTCACTTGGTCCAATCAGAATAATATCATCAATGTAATGGACCAGTGTGATACCTTGTGGGAGAGAAAGGTGATCAAGATCCTTGTTAGCTAAGTTGTGACACAGGGCTGGAGAGTTAGTATAACCCTGAGGTAGGACAGTGAAGGGGTACTGCTGGCCTTGCCAGCTGAAAACAAATTGTTTCTGATGAGCCTTATGGATAGGTGTAGAGAAGAAGGCATTTGCCAAATCAGTAGCTACATACCAAGTGCCTGGAGATGTGTTAATCTACCCAAGCAAGGACACCACATCTGATAAAGCAACTGCAATCAGAGTCACCACTTGATTTATTGTACAGTAATCTACCTTCATTCTTCAAGGCCCCTTTGCCTTTTGTACAGTCCAGATGAGAGAATTAAATGGAGATGTGGTGGGAACTATCTCCCCTCCATCTTGCAAGTCCTTGATAGTGGCACTGATCTCTGCAACCTTTCCATGGATGCAATACTGGTTTTGGTTTCCTATTTTACCAGGCAAAGGCAACTCTAATGGCTTCCATTTGGCCTTTCTAACCATAATAGCCCTCACTCTATAGGTTAAGGAAACAATGTGAGGTTCTGCTAAGTACAATACTAAGTATATCTATCCCATTTGTGCATTCTGGAATAGGAGAAATGACTACAGGATAAGTTTGAGGACCCACTGTGAGCCAGACCTTTGCTAAAACTCTGTTGATCACCTGACATCCATAGACCCCTACTCTTTTTTTGTATTCTTTTATTGGTACATTGTAGGTATACAACACAATTACATTTCTCATTGGGAATTGTACCTTTATATAATGCATCTTGATTCTTATTTTTTCCCCATTCCTAGCCCTCCCTTCACGCCCTCCACCCTTCCCTATTTACAAAGACTTTATTTCCATTTTTTCCATTTCTCAGCATTTTTTCCTTTCCCTTCTTTCCTTTCCCCTGTGCCTCCCACTACCCCTACCCCTTTGGACCTTTTATTCCTATTTTACATTATCGATTATTCATTCTAATAATTGGTACATTTTAGGTATACAATATAATGACATTCATCATTGGAAATTTGCACCTTTACACAGTCTCTCTTGGTTCTTATTCTTCACCCTTGCCCAGCCCTCCCTTCAACCCCTCCAGCCCTCCCTATTTACAAAAATTTTGTTCCTATTTTTCCATTTTCTCATATTAATCCCATTCCCTTCTATCCTTTCCCTTAGCCCTCCCACTTCCTTCCCCTTTGCCTCTTTTCTTCCTATTTCACATGACCTATTATACATTTTGTCCTTATTTACACTTTCAATTTCTCACACCAGAGAAACTATTCGGTATTTACACATCTGTGTCCTATTTATTTCACTTAAGAGTATTGCCTCAGTGTGCATCCACTTAGCTATAAATGTCTCTAATTTCTCATTTTTTATGGCTGAGTAGTACTCCATTTCATAAAACAACCACATTTTCTTTATCCAGTCTCCAGTTGATGGGCATTTGAGCTGTTTCCAAGTTTTAGCTATTACAAACTGCCCTGCTATGAACATGGGTGCACATATATCACTGTGGTATGATTCTTTTAATTCTCTGGGGAAGATACCCAGCAGTGGAATAGCGGGGTCAAATGGGATTTCCAGTCCTACTTCTTCGAGGTATCTCCATACTGATTTCCACAGTGGTTGCACCAGTCTACACTCGCACCAGCAGTGGAGCAGGGTTCCTCTTTCCCCACAGCCCCGCCAGCATTTGTTATTGGTTGATTTCATGATAGCAGCCATTCTTTCTGGAGTGAAGTGGAATCTCAGCGTTGTTTTCATTTGCATCTCTCGAATGACCAGTGATGTTGAACATTTTTTCATGTATTTATTTGCTGTTTCTACTTCTTTGTCTGAGAAATGTCTGTTCATTTCAGATGCCCATTTTCGGATTGGGTCTTTAAATTTGGGAGGTCTGATCTTTTTAAGTTCTTTATCGATTCAAGATAGTAGACCTTTGTCTGAGGAAGAGCAGGTGAAGATTTTTTCCCACATTGTGGATTGTCTCTTCACACTGCTGGTGGTTTCTCTTGCTGTGCAGAAGCTTTTTAATAAGAAGAGATCCCGTTTGTTGATTGTTTGTGCTAGTTCACAGGCAACTGAGGTTTTGTTCATAAAATCTTTTCCTACACCGATGTCTTCAAGGGTTCTACCTAACCTCTCTTCCAACTGGTTCAGAGTTTCTATTTTAATATTTAGATCTTTAATCCATTTTGATTTTAGTTTAGTGCATGGTGAGAGATACAGGTCTAGTTTTAATCTTTGGCAAGTTGAAGTCCAATTTTTCCAGCACCATTTATTAAAGAGGCTATCTTTCCTCCAGTGAGGGTGTTTGGCTCCTTTGTCGAAGATGAGATGGCTGAGTGTGTCTGGCGTTGTTTCTGCATTTTCTAATCTGTTCCACTGTAGACCCCTACTCTTATTGAAGGGCCACAATGATGTTTTGGGTCTCCTGGAATCAACATTAGTTCAGAACCAGTGTCTAGTAGTCCTTGAAATGTCTGATCTTCTCCCAGTGTACAGTTACCCTGGTAAAAGGCCTTAGGTCCCTTTGGGGAAGTATGGGAGAAAGATTGATTATAAATTTTTGGTGGTGCACCAGGGTCCTACCTCGTGGGGACCCCACTCTCCTCTTCATTTCAAGGGGTTCTGGGTCTGTAAACTGGCTCAAATCTGAGATCTGGTTGAGGGGCCGTAATTCTGTTATTGAGATTTGACTAGGTTTCTGCTCATTTGCCCTTAAATTTTTTTGATTATATACATCCAGTAAAATTTTAGTAGGTTTCCTATTTTACTTTTGGGAAAACCATGGCTAATCAGCCAAAGCCATAGGTCTACTCATATCAAACCATCTGATCATTGTTCTGCTTCTGTTGTCCATGGTGAGTGCGTGTAGCCTGCCTTTGGTGGTTAAGTGCTACCACTTACCCCTAACACTCTGGGATCCAGTTAAACCCATTGTCCTTCAGTTTCCCAGTTAAGTAACCATATTCCCCACTGTAAGGTCTGGCATACAGACCTGACAGGGCTCTTTAGGAATGCTGGTGCTCCCCTCACAAATCTGTTTCTCAAGGTGGAGGGTACATTTTCTGGATCATCTCTCAGTGTGGAGGATTGGATTTAACATGGCAAACCTACTCCAGCATTCCCATTTGCCTGACCCTTTGAATCCCCTCATCATCTGTAAACAATGGAATACCAGGCACCTCTAACTTATTCACCTAAGCCATCTTTTGATCCACACTTCTGCCAACCAGCCAAGTAAACTATTAACACCTTCTTTTACTCCACAAGCTGCTCTACTTAACTGCCCCATATCAACAAACTCAGCTTGATCCAGATGTATGTTTTTGCCACCATTATCCCACATCCCTAAAATTCATTCCCACACTTGCTCATCAGGCCTCTGGTTGTAAGAGAAAATTCAAGAAATTCCTTGGGAGAGTAGCACACCTCCTCGTGAGTCACACTATGTACCTCACCTTTAGGAGCCTTCTTTGATTTGAGCCTGGTTATAGGCCTAGAGACTAGAGTAGGTGATGAGGGTGGGCCCTGAGGAATGTCAGCATTATCATAGCTTACTCAACACAAGATTAGTTTCCGCAGGTATAGGAGAGGCCTATACCGCAGAGGATGGGGGTTGCCTACACAACTGTGGTTAGGGAAATCTCTTCCTCAGGCAGAATAACCTCATTACCATTTAGAAGCTCAACATCCCCAGTCTTGTCAGGATCCTCCCAAACATTTCCCTCCCAGTTATGGGATCCTATTCTTTCCTGATCAGTGTCCTCACCTTTACTTCAGATAACCTTGAAGCCTGAACATCAAATCAAATTAAGAGGGCCTGTGATCGGTTTTCTGCAATCTCAGCCCTGTGCCTTAAGGATAGGAGGTTCTCTTTCAAGACACAGTTAGAAACTTAGATTCTTTTCATGTGTCTGGAGCTGGGAATTTGAATCTTTGAGCCCCTTATTTTTCCTTTATTAGTTTGTCTTCATAGTTAGAAGACTTTAGATTTCCTGTGTTTTGAGCTCATTATTTTCCTTCACTAGTTTGTCCAGAGGTACTAAGAGCAACCAGCCAGCATTATTATATTTCCTACTCTGCCAAAAATATTCAAAAATATCATATATGGAGTCACTGTATTTCTTGCATCTCAGAAGTGAATTAGGTGAGTTAGGATAATCAAATGTATCTACATTGTTTTAAACAGTTCGTACCACGAACTGTCATTATTCCCCACATTATCAGGAGAGACCATGGCATCTTTAGGTCTTATCAAATGAGAGAGCTAACTCCAGAGAGCACTAAAGCCATTAAAGAATTTCATCTTTACAATTCTGTTTCTCTAGAGCCACTCCCGGTACCAAAATCTGTATCAGTCAGTGCTCACTAAAGAATCAGTTTAATATAATTATATAAGGATATACAAGGTAAGCTTACAATGGCTCCCTGCAGAGGCAGGTGTGGAAGAGTGCAAAAGTCTTGTCTGCATGCTGAAGATCTGAAGGATCCAGTCAAAAGTCAAAGGCCTAGAGAATTCCACGTGAGTCTGTATCAGGAAGCCAAAGGGTCTGCACTGGAAGGCTAAAGAGGCTGAGCTGGAAGCCAGGAGACAGACAAAGGAAGCCAGGCAAAGAATGGATCTCCAAAGAAAAAGAAGTGAGCCTTCCTTTTTTGTTTCCCTTTTATTCCATTCAGACTACAAATCTGTTGGTTGGTGTCACTCACACCCAGGGTGAGCCTTCTGTCTTCAGTAAATCCGTTCAGCCACACCCAGAGGCATGCTAATTCAATCAGTTGAACACTTCTTACTCAAGTGGACACAAATAACTATCATAGTTGGGGAGTGAAGCTCAGTGTGAATGCCGTGGGTTCAGTTCCTTGTACTTAAAAAAAAAAAAAGTATAGGGCCGGGGATTTAGCTCAGCGGTTCCGCAAGTGCAAGATACTGAGTTCGCTCCCCCGTACCAAAAAAAGAAAAGTATTCTTGACTTACTACAAAGCAACAGTAATCAAGACAGTATATACTCCTAGTATAAGGGATAGGCATATAAATCAATGGAATAAGCTGAGAGACCAGAAATAAACCCTTACATTTACAGCCAATCAATTGTTTCACAAGGGTGCCAAGTCAATTCAGCAGGCAGAATAGTTTTTTCAACAAAGATGCTAGAACAGCTGGGTATCAATATGCAAAAGAATGCAGTTGAATTATTTATCATGCCAAATACAAAAATTAACTGTAAATAGATAAAAACTTTTATTAGAAGAAATACAGGAGTAAATCTTCATGACCTTGGGTTAAACAAAATCTTCTTAGATGTGATACCAAAAATACAAATGACAAAGCAAAGAAAGATCAGTTGACCCTTATGAAAATTAAAAATTTTGTGCTTCAAAGGATATCATCAAAAATGAAATATCTCACAAAACAGGAGAAACACTTGTGAGTGATATATCTGGTAATGAATTTATTTCTAAAATATATAAAGAACTCTTACAAATCAATAATACCTCAATTTGAAAATAGGCAGAGCATCTGAAGACACATCTCCAAAAAAGATACATTAATAGCCAAATAAGTAAAAAGATCCTATTTCATTAACCATGAGGAAAATGCCATGAAATACCACTTAATATCTGTTACAGTGACTGTCATCAGAAAGAAGTTCAGCAGTGTGGGTGAGGTTGTTATTGTTAGATGTAGTAGTTCCACTATTAGTTATATTTGCAAACGAAATGAAAACTTAAGTCCATGCAAAAACATGTATATCAGTGTTCATAGCATTATTATGCATAACAGCCAAAAAATGAAAACCCAAATGTTTCCCCACCAATGAAACAAAATGTTTTACAATTTTGAGAAAGATGGCTCCATTCGTTTTTGTGGGGGGAAGATGGACATGGTCGTATTTGTCACCTAATTCGGAGTTTGGAAACAGAAGCAAAATTTGCCTAACACTTTTGTTTGCAAACCAAGTTGTTTGCAAACAGTTATATAACGGATGAACCTTGAAAACATGCTAAGTAGAGGAATCCAGTCACAAAGAAACATTTTTATATATTTGTTTATATGAAATGTCCAAAAGAGACAAATCGCAGAGGTAGAAGGCAGATTAGTGATTGCCTAGGACGGGACAGGGTGCTTGGGGAAATTGGGAAGTGACTGATGGTGACTCTAAGCCGGTGATGGCGAACCTTTTAGAGATCAGGTGCCCAAACTGTACCCTAAAACCCACTTATCACAAAGTGCCAACACTGCCGTTAAACCTGAATACTGAGGTTTGCAATTAGAAAAAACAACTCTACATTAACATCTTTGCATTTCAGATGCCCATTTTTGGATTGGATCTTTAAATTTGGGAGGTCTTTTTTTTTTAAGTTCTTTATGTATTCTAGATAGTAGACCTTTGTCTGAGGAACAGCTGGTAAAAATTTTTTCCCAGATTGTGGGTTGTCTCTTCACTCGGTTTCTCTTGCAGTGCAGAAGCTTTTTAATAAGAGGAGATCCAAGTTTTTGATTCTTTGTGCTAATTCCTGTGCGACTGAGATTTTGTTCATAAAGTCTTTTCCTGTGCCTACATTAACATCTTTTGTCTTAAAAGAAAAACACAATAACACATGTACCATAGGTTCACTATCACAGATCTAGGATTTTAGGAAAGTTTGATGAAAATGCCCTAAAATTGGTAATGGCAATGGTTGTTCAACTCTGAGTATACTAAAAATCATTGAATTTCATGTATTATGAGTGAATTTTACAGTATGGAAATTATATCTCAGTAAAACTATATTGCAAAACACCAAAGAATCTTAAAACTCAGATTTTGGGTGACCCTAAATTCAGATTAAATCAATCTAAAGTCTGTTGTTTCTTTGTATTTGCCATGAATAATAATGGTACCAAAATTTCCTGTTCATAAACCGTCATCATGATAAATTAAATGTCGAAAATGGCTTCCTGTGTGTTTTTTATATGTATTATATTTGTCAGTTTTCACATTTAATTATATTTTAGCCGTACTTTCTGACAGTTTCCTACTTTGTAAGTCATTTACAAGAACCCTTTCCCATGTCATCTACTATATAAAATAAAAAGGTAAATATTAATTGATATATATTAATTGATATATTCAAAATGTACTCTTCTTGAAACTCATTGAGAAAAAAATTTCATATTAATTGAATGTGCATTGATCATCAAAAGTATTGATATTTTCCTGTCTGCTCTTTCTTCATACACTTACTCTCCATGTGCTTGCTCATATACTAATTATCAGAACACAAAATTTGGTCCACATACTACATTTAACCCATTTAAGCTCAAAGACTTTTCATATATGAATACTTGGTTTTTAAACCAGCTGTGGCTTATTTTGTTAGAATAATTGTATCTAAAATAGGCCAGTAGTCCAAAACCAATGTTTTTTGATCCTGGTATGATCGATACCAGGACCATAGTCTTTGGCCCCGTTCCCTCTTTCTCTTAGTAGACACATGAGAGGTTTAAACAGTTGCTTTTTTTTTTTTGGTACTGAGGATTGAACTCAGGACCTTGCACTTGTGAGGCAGGCATGGTGCCACTGAGCTAAATCCCTGCCCCAGAGTTGCTATTCTGTATGTTCAGAGGAATTTCTCCACCAGTTGCTCTTTATTTTCTGTCCCCTATATAGTCATTTAGAATACTTTATGTGGTGAAGTTGAAAAACTGGCACAGAAATTGAAGCAAAGTTGTCTGCTGTTCAAAGCAGAGTGCAAGAGTCAAAATGAAGAATTTCCAAATCTTCACTTCTGTCAGCATCTGTTTTTATTCTTGATATGTTTATATTAGCTTACAGATCCCTTGATTTTCTGGGTAGTAATACCTTTGAAAGAGTTTTGAAGTGTGTAAGGTCAGAGTTAAACTATAAATCTGAATGATAATCTTTGGAGCCTACTTGTAAATCTAAATTTATAGATTGTTTGCAATTTATGCCCTTCATATGCACTGTTGTATACTTAGAACTTTCTTGTACTGTAGTGTATCATTTTCCCAGAGGAACTTAAGTCATGTCCCCAATCTCTTTAAGAGCATTTTCTCATTGGCTATGGTGGCACACACCTGTAGTTCAGCTGCTCAAGAGCCTGAGTCATGAGTCCATTAGTTTGAGACTAGCCTGGGCAGTTTAACAAGATTCCATCTCAAAATTAACAAAAAAGAACATTTTCCCCTTATCTTCAGTGGAGAGATTCTGATGAGTGAGCTCATCTAAAAATATTAAGTACTTTGGGATTTTTGCTAACGTTTTGCCATAAAGATTAAAAATCAAAGTGCCAATATTTAGAGGAACCTAGTGGATGACAAATTAAGATACGGCTTTGTCTTCATGACAGTTATTTTTCAAACAGATACAACATGAAAAAAATTTATTTTAAAAACCTTACTGTGTGAGATCTTTATTTTGTCAGCTGTAT
Source organism: Heterocephalus glaber (assembly GCF_053883595.1). Classification (NCBI taxonomy): domain Eukaryota; kingdom Metazoa; phylum Chordata; class Mammalia; order Rodentia; family Bathyergidae; genus Heterocephalus; species Heterocephalus glaber. Next base: position 757,825 of record NW_028258471.1, on the reverse strand, counting down.
GAAAACTTACAGATTGGTTATATAACTCCTGCTTTGTTCCATGCAGGATTTGGGGTGGCTGTCTCTTGATGTAGTTTAGTGCAGCTAAAGGTACATTTCTGCATTCTAGGGGTTTTTTCAAAGATATTTCTTACTTTTTTCATCTTGTTAGTATATAAATTAGCAAACATTTAGCAGTAACAGCCTATTGTAGTAGCAACATTCTTTTATACAAATTTGAATTTATAAGTTAATATTTAATAAAAATTTTTTAACAAAATGGTGTTTGATAAGAGGGAGAGAAAATACAGACGTTATAGGGCCAGGGATTTAGCTCAGTGGTTCTGCCACCTGCCTCGCAACCACAAGGTCCTGAGTTCTATCCCCAGTACCAAAAAAAAAAAAAAGGAAAAGAAAAGAAAATACAGACAGTATAATGATAGAAAAGGTTTCTAGTCTTATAAAGAAAACCTCTTTTTTAAAAGTTTCATTGAAATGTAACTGACAAACTACCTAAAGTGTGCAATTTGATGTCTGGATATTTTCATGACGCTATCAGCACAAGCTGGTTAATGTTTCTGTTTTTCCATTCACTTCATCATGTGCTTCCCCTTACCTCATTCACTTAAAACCACTCATCTATGTTCTGTCACTGTAGATGAGTTTGTATATTCTAGAACTTAATATAATTGGATTCATGTGTTCTGTTTCACCTGTCCTTTTTAGTTTTTGATTCTTCATTGTATGTATCAGTAATTGATTTCTTCTCATAGCCAAGAAGTGTTCTATTACATAGATAATACCACAGTTTGGGATCCAATTTGTTATTTTTTAGTGGACAGGTGGGTTGTTTACAGTTTTAACTATTACAAATAAAGTTGCTGGGGACATCCCTGTAGCCTTTGCATGGGCAAGCATATTATTTTGTTTGGATAAATACCAAGAAGTGGAATGGCAGAATCATGTAGTAGATGTGCATTTAACTTAAACTGCCAAAATGCTTTTTCTGTTGTTGTTTTTGTTTTTTTGGTACCGGGGCTTGAACTCGGATCCTTGCGCTTGCAAAGCAGGCAGTGGAACCACTGAGCTAAATTCCCGGCCCAAATATTCAGGGTTTGTTTTTTGTTTTGTTTTTGGTACTGGAGATTGAACTCGAGACCTTGTGCTTGCAAGTCAGGCGCCAGAACCACTGAGGCCAAATGTTTTTCAACTGTCTTAAATGAGAGTTCCAGTTTTCCACGTCTTTACCAACAGTTGGCATGGTCAGACTTTAAATTTCAGATATTTTTAATACATATGCAGTGCTTATTGTGGTTTTATATCTCTTTTTTGGTGAAATGTGTCCACATCTTTTGCTTGCTTGCTCTCTCTCTTTCTCTCCCTCTCTTCCTCCCTCTCTCTCTCTCTCCAGGGTTTCACCAAGTAGTCCAGGTTGGCCTTGAACTCACTGTGTAGCCCAGGCTAGCTTCAAACTTGCAGTGATTCTCCTGCCTCAGCCTCCTGAGTGCTGGGATTATAGGCATGTGCCACCATGCCCAGCTGCTCAATTTTTTTATTGGTTATTTACCTAACTTACTGTTCTATTTTGAGGTTACTTGGTATCTTCTGGATACAAGTTCTTGATTAATATATGCCATGCAAAGGTTTTCTTCCAGTCTGTGACTTGAACCTCTTCATTCTCTTAACAGTGGCAATTATAGCAAAAATTTTTAAATTTTGATGAAGTACAGTTTAGCACTTTGTTCTTACAAATTACACCTTTACTGTCCAATCTCTATATGAGATTTTGAAGTCAGAAGTATCATTTCATTTATATAAGGGCTCTATCAGAATAATTTTTATTAGCTATAGAATAAGATGTTATTTTCATTTGAATGTTTTGAGTTTTAAGATTTTTCACTTAATTCAAAGGTTAACCATGAATCAGAATTATAAAATGTAATTATAAAAGCTGTTTAATATATGTGTTGGTCCTGTACCTAAATTTGAATATTTACTTTTAAATTTCCTTATAAAATTCTATATTTTATCTCTGGATATTTTTTAATTCTAGATTTCTTAAATTGTAAGGTGGTTCTTGCCATAATTAGGTTCCTCTCTAAGCTGTCAGAGTGTTATTGTTAAAGGATTACTCCTCCTACCACTTGATTCACTGGGTGCAGCACAGCAAATAGATTTCAGGAAGTAAAGTCTGGAAAAGAGGAGCTGAAGGCACCAAGCCCTGCTCATAGAGCAGGGAGGAGATACTTTAAATGTTAGTCCTCAGGAGGAAAATGATCAAAACTTTCTAATCTTAAATTATGATGAATAATTCTTCATTTGAAAGCTTTTCAGTGAATGTTTTCTTTTTCAGTATTTCCACATGTAACACCAAAAGGAATCAATGGTATAGACTTTAAAGGGGAAGCAATAACCTTCAAGGCAACTACTGCTGGAATCCTTGCTACACTTTCTCATTGTATTGAATTAATGGTAAAACGTGAGGACAGCTGGCAAAAGAGACTAGATAAGGTAAGACTACTTTTTTCTTTCTTTTAAAAATAATCAGATTTTATTTTTTTATATTTAATTGGAACATTTAAACTAATCTAAGTTCCTAGGGAAGAGTTCATTGGATTAATAAAAGTACCAGGTGGTACTAATTCTTTGACACTTTGGAAATCTTAAACCCATTTTCCTCAGTTATTTAGTTATTATGCAATATGCTTTTTTAGAGTGATTTTACCATTAATATTTTTATGATGGTATTAGTAATGCTTTGGAATAGAAGTGATGAACCATTTAGCATTGCTTACCTTTAGTGTGTGAAGTATGAAACCATATTTAAGTTATATGAGCTAATTTAAACAGTTGATAAAGTTAAACATTTACTTATTACACTCATAGCCATGTGTTTTTTCCCGTGCTCAATGTGATATCATTTAACATACATTATATAGTTTGAATATTTGCCCTCTGCTCCTGTTTTCCCACCTTTGTTTAATCAGCAGCACTGATAATGTTATAGTATGAACCTCTAGTTTTTAGGGTGAATATGGCTGACTACTTTTGCATGAAATATGGCTCACTAAATTTTCTTAGTTGGAAAACTTCTATTTTTAGTTCAACTTTAATAAAATGTCAGAAGTGAAAACATACCTTAGACAATCAAGTTTGGGTCCAAAAAGAAACTGAACCCAGAAACTTGTCCAAAGTGTTAAGTAACAGAGTTAAGGAAATTTTTCTCTACTCTGATATGTCAGCTCTGTTGTATACCAAGCTAGACATCAGTCAGAACCTTATTCATCAAAAAGCTTTGTTGCTTGTAATGTTTGAAGATCTTTCAATTTGAACAAGACCCTAAAGGAGAACAGTGTCACCCAGTAGAATGGCCAGAGGATTTTAACAGCACTGTGTATTTAAGGAGATTATATTTTAGAAGAAAAGAAGTGTTCAAAATTCTCAAGTGCACGTGAGAGTAAGCCCTGTTGAATAGGAGTATGAACCCTTTTATCTGTGGAGTATACATTCCAAGACCCTGTGTATATAGGGGTCTGAGCCCTCTATATGCTGCTTTTTCCTCTATATTTGTACTCATGATACTTTAACTTATAAATTAGGTACAGTAAAAGATTAAAACAATAGCCAGTATTAAAATTGAATAATTATAACAATATACTGTATCCTCTCAGAATCATATTCTGCTGTCCTCACCTTTCCTGTTGACCATGGACAATATGTTGCAGGGAAACTGCAGATAAAGAAAACTACTGTGTAAACATTTTATTATTCTGGAGCCAAACTATTATATTTTTAAATATCTCAACTCTATACTCCATATGGCTCACATTTAATTGTTGAAAGCGTCCCTGTGCACACAACAATATATTGAAAAACAGGACATTTCTTAGCATTCATTAGAGGCCTGATTTAAGAGTATGGTTCAGCTCATCCTGATTAGCCTCTTTTTGCAACTTTTTGGCAGCTTTCTTCTAAGGTTTCCTCTATTTATCCATCATTAAGGAGTCATATTCTTCAGTCATATATTTAATCACAGTGCCTCAAAAATGCTCATTAAACAATTTAAGAACCTTTTTACATTATGTAACATCTCCAACTTTTCAGCATTCAGGATTTTTATTTACTGTGTTGAAGAGGCAGGTGGACTTTTATTACTTTCATTGTTAATTTTTATCAGTTTTCTTTCCTTTTTAGGTAGAAATAAGTAGAGCAAACTAAAGAATGTATGAAAAAAATACTTTTGTTGCTTTGTTGTGTAGCATTTTTAACCAAGAGCATCCCAAAAAGATGGCAGTTATTAATTCATATCTGGAAACTACTGTATTTTGTGGTTCTCTTACTGGTTTGTACAATATCAAATCATATTTACCTTTTGCACTATAATTTTTTCTAAGGTTGAAGTAACAGGATCCCAGTTATATTTTACATGGAATGTGTGTGTGTGTTTATGCACACATGTGTATACCCTGTATGTATGTGCAAATATATGTATATATACATGTATACATTGTTTTTTGGGGGGTTTTTTTGGTACCCGGGATCAAACTCAGGTCCTTGCACTTGCGCAGCAGGCAGCAAAACCACTGAGCTAAATCCCCGGCCCCAAAATTCTTGAATATAGGAAGTTTATCAATAAATGTTTTTTGAGTAATGCATGAAATTAGGAAAGAAAGTACAAAGAAGGGTCTGGGATTTAGCTCAGTGGTTCCTCCTCCTGACACGCCAGCACAAGGACCTGAGTTCGATCCCTGGTTCCAAAAAAAAAGAAAGTACAATGAAATCAATATAGTTTCATTGATTTTGCATCATTGAAGAGTATAAAATAGGGATGAAGAAACAGCAGTGAGTGGAAATAGTCCCTCGAGGAGTAAAATGTAAGAGCAGTTAAACCAGTGATAATGACAACAGTTGTGTAATAGTATTTAATTGTATTATGGTTTTATGTACATTTTTAATATCAGTATATTATTTCAGGTGAATGAAAATGAATATTATTCAGTGGTGATAATTTTTATAGTTGCCTATAAAAAAATCTCTGTCCATCAACAGATGAGTGGATAAAGGAAGTGTAGTATTATTATTCCACACAGTGGAATACTACTCTTCCATAAAGACAGATAAACTTGAGTCGTTTGTAGGAAAATAGATGCACCTTGAGACCATAATGTTAAGGTAGAGCGAATAAGACACACAAGTTTAAATACTGCATGGTTTCTCTTCTATGAGAAACTCAAATTATAAATAAAAACCAAAAGAAAAGATAATAGGAAGTAGGGAGATAGAGCTTTCTCAAATGGGAAGGAGATCAAGGGATAGAGCAGGGGCAAGAGAGAGAATAAGGATGAAAGAAGGAATTAAGAGGTGTTATGTGGGTCCAGGGATTTAGCTCAGTGGTTCTGCCTCCTGCCTTGCAAGCACAAGGTCCCGAGTTCAATCCCAGTACCAAAAAAAGAGGTTATGTGAATTACCAACTTCACATAAGGAATATAAAAATTATGCACTACAAATTCACTAATGTAAATAAATAACCCTTCTATTATAGAAGTATACTTAATGGTTGTCCCCGTCATGTCTAGGAAAACCAAAAAAATTTAAACCGTTTTAGTTAACAATGTTAACAAGAAAAAAATCAGTTCATTGAAGATAAGTTTGCTTACATTAATAGATTTACAGGTATGTGATTTCACATGCTTTTTACTTTCCCTAGGTCTGTTTAGTGTTGTTACTGTATTGTACATTTTTGTTATTAAGGTATAACATACATATAGTGAGATATACCATATTTAAGTATACTACTTGATTTTTATGTTAAACATACCTATATACCCTTGTAATCACATGCAAATCAAGGTATATAAGTTTTCCAGCACCCTAGAATATTCCTTTATGCCCCTTCCTAATCTCTACCATACCATTACTCCAAAAGGTGACCATATTCTAATTTATATCATCATAAATTAGTTTTTCCTGTCTTCAACCATTGTATAAATTAAAGTAGATGCTGCATCCTTGTGCCTGATGTTTTTTCCTCAGCATTGACTGTGAAATTCCTATATATTGTTATGTTATATTTAGTGATGGTTTTTGTTGCTATGTAATAGTCCAATGTATGATGAATTTTCAGTTTGTGACTTCAGTTTGTTTATCCATTTTTCTGTCAATGCAGTTAGGTTGCTTTTATTTTTTGGCTATTTTTTAGTAAAGCTACTCTGAAAATTCTCATCTGTATCTTTTGGTGAACATACACACTCATTTATCTTAGAAATATACCTGAGAGTGGAATTACTGGATCATGGGGTATATACTTAGCTTTAGTGGATATTGACAGTTTTCTAAAGTGGTTCTATTACTTTATGTTCCAACCATCAATAGATAAAAATTTCAATTACTTTTCTTTTCTTTTTCTTTTTCTTTTAGGGTGTTTTGTTTTGTTTTGTTTGAGACAGGATCTCTCTATATAGTTCATATTGGCCTTGAACTCATTATGTAGTGCAGGCTGGCAAACTTGTGGTGATCCTCCTGCCTCAGCCTCCCCAGTGCTGGGATTATAGGCATGTGCTACCATGCCAGGCACTCTTCATTAGTAATAGCATTTAGTATTGAGTGTGTATGTGTGTGTGTGTTTTGTTCTAATCTTAGCTTTCTAGTTTTTTGTTGCTTTTGTTTTGTTTTTGTGAGGGTTTTTGTTTTTAATTTTGTTTTGTTTGTTTTGTTTTGTTTGTTTTTTCTAGTTTGAGGTGGCCTTGAGCTCACTGTGTAGCCAAGGCTGGCCTTAAAGTCACAATAATCCTCCTACCTCAGTCTCTTGAGTGCTAGGATTACAGGCATACACTACCACACCTGGCTCTGTTTTTTTATTTTTTTCTGGTGGGCCTTTCAGTATACAAAAATCATTAATTAAACATTTGGATCTAATGAACTAATTATTAATCTGTACTAGCTTTAACCCAGGTGCAGTATTTAGAAGTAGTTAGCTTTGTGTGAGTTCCATGTGAACTGTAGCCATTAAGTCCTTGAAGTGAGGGCAGAAAGTCGTTAGGTTTTTATGAGCTTGCTGGATTTCAGTATTGTATCAGATTTAACGCAGTGCACCCATTGTACTAAATGTGAGATTGGGCCAGCTTTTGTTATTTAAAGTGTTGGCTTTTCAGTGCTATAGGCCCTGTCTGTAAAAGGAGAGGGTCAAGATGGTTAAACCAAAAGTCTTTTCAGCTCCAGAATAGTCCTCTTCAGCATTAAGAAAGTTTGTCATCTTAGAATTGCTTTTTAGCATTTACTGATTCCACCTATTAACTGATTTATTTTACTCTTCTCATCAGGTAGTTGCTTTTATTGTCTTGGTACCAAATAAACACAGCTCTTACTCAGGGAAAGAATACAGGAATCTCTACTGGGCATTTCTTTGGCACTGATTTATCTTTTTTAAGTATACCTTAGACACTTGAATAGTTTCCGAATCATTTAAGTATATAACCTAGCTATAAGATGGTCTTAATGGTGTCTTAAATGGTAGCTTGTATGTAATATATAACCCAGAGAAAAGTGTTCATTGGGAAGAATAATATTCTTATTAGGAGTGGAGTTATCTTTAAATAAATTATAAAATTTTGCCAAAATGCAAAGGAAATCCATTTTATTGTAATTAAAATGTCCACTTCAAATGATAACTTTTCGTTTTTTTTTTTAAATAGGAAGTTGAGAAGAGGAGAAGAACAGAAGAAGCATACAAAAATGCAATGACAGAACTTAAGAAAAAATCTCACTTTGGAGGACCAGATTATGAAGTATGAATTAATATTTGGACTTTAGTAAGAGAAACATATAGGCCATATCTATCGTGAAAGTGATTTTTAAATAATACTTTTGCCACCTTTAACTATTCTAAGTATGTATTTAGAATACATACTTATATTTGTTCCTATTACTTTATGTATACAATGCCAGGCTTTCTTGGAAGCAGATTCCGCCCCGCCTCCCGCCCCCCGCCGCCCCCCGCCCCCCGCCCCCCCCCCATACCAGGTATCAAACTCAGGACCTTGCACTTGTGAGGCAGGTGCAGCATCGCTGAGCTAAATCTCCAGCCCAGAAACAGATCTTTTTAATTGCCTAAAAGCTTCATCCAGGCTCTCAAAGGCTGAGTGTAGTCCTGACTCCTTATAGGACAGGTCTTCATCTTCCCCGTGAGGACGATCTTTCTCCCCATGTACTCTGGGGGTGAACCCAAGGCCTTGCCCAGAGGATGATCATTTTTGTTGTTGTCCATGGATTCATTTTGTAAGAAATAAAAGCAGACTTTAGAGGGAAAAGACGATAGAGTTTGCTAAGCAGTTAATAAAATCTCCATTCTCACACACATGCTATCAAATATTAAAGTTTTATAACCTGTTTTTCCATATTTCTTAAGAGAAGAAAAGAGTGTAGAAATATTAGTGTCATAAAACATTGTGGATATTTATGAAAAGAACATTTAAAAAAATGAAATGGCAACAAGTATCATCAAGGTTAAACAGAATAATAAAATAGGCACAGTTAGCTTCTGTTTAAGAAAACAACCTGGGTGTAGTCGCATGTTCGTGTAATCCCAGTAGGTGGGCCTGGGCTACATGGTGAGTTCAAGGCCAGCCTTGACTACATAGCAAGACCTGTCTCAAAAAAGCAAAAACGTAGAAAGGAAACAGAACAAAAAAATTTTTCCCGTTTTTTTTACTCTAGAAAGTAGGAAAAAGATCTGCTATTGGGTGCATTTGTGTGTATAAGTCTGTGTATGTGTGTGTTTTATTTTGTTGTGACATTGAGCTACATTCCTAGCCATTTTTTAATTTTATATTTTGAGACAGGGTCTTACTAAGTTGCTAAGTTGTCCAAGGTGGGCTCAAACTTGTGATCCTCCTGCCTTAGCCTCCTAGAGTGCTAGGGTCTCAGGTGTGCACCACCACAGCAGTCTGTTACTATTTCTTATGTTAGAATAGATTTCCAGGTGTGGGGATGCATAATGAAGATCTGAGCCTTTTTTTATTTTTGTTTTTTTTAAGACAGGGTCTCACTGTATAGTTCAGGCTGGCCTTGAACGCACTATGTAGCCTACATTGGCCTCAAACTCACAATGACTCTCCTGCCTCAGCCTCCAGAGTCCTGGAAGTACAAGCTTACACCACCACACCTAGCTCATTGAGTTGTAATGTTTTAAAAGCATTGGATTGTCAATTCATTCATTCTAAAATATATAAAAATTAAATAATGCTATGCTCTGGAATTTAAAAAATCTAGATTATTGGAATTAAAAGCTATTAAAATTACAGTGTTTATTCTGAAACCAACCAGATTTTCTATTTTAGATTTATTTTGGAAGAACTATCAATTTTATTACATTATTTTTCATATTATAAATAAAATACAGTGGACTCTTGACTTACGAACTCAATTCATTTGCGAAGGCAGGCTATAACTCAAGTTGGTCAGTTGCCTTCAAAGTCTCTCTGCTGTATTATTTTAGGTCACACTTTCTTCCAGGCATATCTCAGTGTCCTTAGAGAAACATTGGCCCAGGATCTCTCAATTAACCCCACACAGGAAAGGATGTTGTAATGCCTTCCAGAGCTCTTTAAGGGTTAAATCTCTATCTGAGACTGTCTGGAGGCACAAGAGGCTGGCATTTGGGTCAAAACTCAAGACTTTGTTCATAAGTTAAATTAAAATTCTGGTCATCACCCAGGTTCATATGTCAGGCCATTCATAACTCAAGGGTCCACTGTATATACATTATAATATTATAGAAAATACAATAAGCCCCTTAAAGCCCATGCTTTTAACAATGTATTTTGCATTTTGCAGCCTGCCAGCATTATCTAAGTGTAATTGGGTCCTGTGTATCTCTGACTTTGTCAGTACAGATTCTTTTTGATGGGAGAGAATGAAGGTGGAGGAAGGAAGGACCTTCTGCTAGGTGTTTTGTTGTTTACTAGCTTCAAAGCAAAGAATCATGTTGTATATTAATGTGATTGAGCTTTTCTTAAAAAATAGGCTTGTTGGTCATTCATATTTCTAATTTAATAACTTACTTATTCATCCCCTTTGACTGTTTTTCTTATTAGGTCTTTTCCCCCTATGGCTTTAGAAATGTATAGAATTTTGCTTGGTGTAGCACAGTGGTAGAGTGCTTGCTTAGCATGTGTGAGCCATTGGGTTTGATTTGCAGTGCTGTCCCCAAAAAAGATGTATAGAATTTGGCTTCGTTTTTTCAATTATTTTCCATTTGTATTGATTTTGGTACTGGGGATTGAACTCGGGACCTTGCGCTTGCATGGCAGGCACCGGAACCACTAAGCTAAATCCCCAGCCCTTCCATTTGTAGTTTTTTAAAAACTTAACTGATTGTTGGTTTTGCCATATGAAAATTTTAATCATTTATGAACTGATATCTGTCATTTTCCATCCAAATAGTTATAGTTTCTGGTTTTTATTTTTAATAATATCTTCTAAATATGATAGTACTTCTGGATTTATACAAATTGTGATATAACCTAGGATTCTATATTCCACTGGCATTTATAAAATAAATATTCTACCTATTTCAAATTCATCTTTCTTTTTCTCTCTTAATGAAAAAAATGGTTAAAGGTACTTTCATTTTTCTCTCACTGTACTCTTGTGTGTTTTAATACTAAATTAAATACCCAACTCTTAAACTAGGATCTGGTTTTATCTTTTTTCCTTTTCCTGTTGGATTTTTGAACTATTTTTTCTTAGGTTAGTACTATACTTGTGTGAATTTTTAGAGGGTTCAAACTGTGACTTAATTTTGTTTATTAATCAGATTTTCATGATATTCTAATTAATGACAAAGTTTAAATGTTTGTGTCATTTATAACCTCAGAAATTACTTTATAACTTTAAGTCCATTCCTTAAGACTTACTATAATGGAAAACACTGTGCTAGCCATGTAGGGTATAGCAAGGCATAAGGCAGACAAGATCCTGTCAGAGGCCCCAGTGTGAGTATGTAATGGGAACACAGACTAGTTAATAAGCAATTATAATAATATATATTACAGAGCACTTTTAACCATGAGAAGGTGTTGAGTCAAGGATGACTTCCCAGAGGAAATACATTTTAGCTGAAACCTTAAGGATGAATAAAGTAAATAGCCCTTAACCAGTGAATAGCCACCAAGGAATGTTTGCTTAGGGCAGTGATGGTTAGACAAATGCCCAAACTGAGACCCCAAACCCACTTATTTATCCCAGAGTAGAATACTACAATTAAACCTAAACATTGAGGGGTGGGTTTTTTTGTTTTTTTTAGGAAAAAGAACTCATACATTAACATCTTTTTTCTTAAAAGAAAAATACAATAACACATATGCCATAGGTTTGCCACCACTGGCTTAGGGGCTGCCAAGGAAGAAACCATTTAGAGGTCAGAGCCTTTTTCCTCAGGGGAACTGAAAGTACCTTTGTGGAGAATGTATCCTCTATAAATTGAGGCATGGCAGGAGACTGGCTAGAAAAGTCTTCAAGAATCAGTTCAGATCCTGAGGCAATAGGTTATAAGCAAGAAAATGAAGCTTTCAGAGTTACACTTTAGAAAATCATTCTTACTTCCTGCACTGAGAAAAATGGATTGAAGGTGATAGTTGGGACTGGAGACTTGAAAACTTTTTCTGTAAATACAAATGAGATTTAAAGATAGCCTAAATTAGAGTAGAAGCAGGAGGAATAGAGAAACACCAACAAATTAGATATTTGGAAAATAAATTGAAAAATATGGTGATTGAATAAGGGGAATGGAGGAATCCAAGATTAGGCACTGATTTCTGCACATTGCTGTGGAAGTGAAAGGCCAGGCTTTAGACGTCTTCCAGCTGATTTGAGACTTGCACATGGGAAAAATCTTCATTCGTATTATTAACTTTAAAGCTCTGTTAGAGAAGAGAGATGGCCTGGCTATGGAATAATGACTGAAACCTTAAGGATGAATAAGAATGTGTGGGGAGGGCAGGGGATTTAGCTCAGTGGTTTCGCCGCCTGCTGCGCAAGCTCAAGGACCTGAGTTCGATCCCCGGTACCAAAAAAAAAAGAATGTGTGGGGAGAACAAGTACAGTCCCCAACTGATAATGATTCAACTTAAGATTTTAAATTCTGTTGTAGTACAAAAGCCTTACTACTGGCTGTACTGGCTCTAATAGGCACAAGGCCCTAGGTTTGGTACCCAGCACCACAGGCTTGCACACGTGTGCACAGTGCTATTTTTAATTTTGATCTTTTCCTATGCTATCAAAATGTGAGACCATCTCAGTGCTAGGCAGCTACTGTGAACTGCAGCTTCCAAACAGCCAAAGGACCATGAGAGTGAGCAGCTGATATAGTTTCATATAAGCTATGATGATTGGTAGGTTAAGTTCATTAAATGCATTTTGACTTAAGACATTTTCAGGGTCTCACTAAGTTGCCCAGGCTGCCCTGGAACTTGTGATCCTCCTCCTTCAGCCTCACTAGTAGGTGGGATTACAGGCATTTTCCACCATGCCCAGCTTTAAACCCTTCTTAATAAAGGTAATTTTATTCTGCTTACTTTAGTTTTTCTCCCTCAGATTTGCTATTAAAGAAAAAACTTTGTTTCGTTCGGCAAATTTCTCCTTCCTCATACTACAGAGGATGAATTTGTAAAGCTATAGATCCCAAATACAGACTCCTAAGACTCTCATATGATTGCATAAGGACCGAGAATCCAAATTCACTAAGGCACTGTAGATTGAATAAATATTACTATTTTTAAAATTTAGATGTGGTTGTAATCAATAGTTTTAAAACTTGTTAGAAAATATGTTTAGTATTTGGAGTAGATTTTGGATGTTTGTTTTTCTGCAATCAACAGAGACCAGTTATACCACTATCAGTTGAGTGTCTTTGAAATATTTAGGCCTTTTAAGGGGAATCCTGCAGGAAAGAGGACTCTAGAGTGTGTGTCTAGCTGCTCTTTTTATGACCCTTGTATCCTAGCTGGTCATTACAGTGGTACCTCGATTTATGAACTTGATTTGTTTTACGATTTTGGGAAAGATGGCTCTATTTTTGTTTGTGTGGGGAAAATGGCTGTGGTCATATTTGTCATCTGATGTAGAGTTTGTGAACAGAAGCAAAATTTTGCCAATACTTGTTTGTGAACCAAATTGTTAGCAAACAGAAGCATTTGTGAACTGAAGTATTACTGGGTTTTTTTGTTGTTTTTTGGGGAGGGTTACTGGAGATCAAACTTGGGACCTTCCACTTGCAAGACAGGCGGCAGAACCACTGAGCTAAATCCCTGGCCCTTAAGTATTACTGTAAATGATTGTATTCACTTGATAATTCACTGAATGTATACTGTTCTTTATACTGTTCGGTATGTGTGTTGTATTTGGTAAAATGTTGGTGGGAATTGAAGTGGTTTAAAAGAAAAATTGTATTTAGTCAGTATTTTTTATATGCCTGTGCCGAGTGACAAGACCATTACACCATAGTTCCTTACTCTTCCAGTATAGTCACAGGTTATAGTGGGGATAGGATGATTGTTACTACTTTTTTTAAACTTTTAGTTTATTAGTACATATGTGTAGTACATAATGTTTACATTCCTTGTGTAAAGTTGGTACATGTATATAACACATGTTAATTCCTTTCTTCATTCCCATCTCTTCATCACCTTTTTTTTTTTGCATACATGTTTTCAGTACATAATTTTTAGTGGATTTGGCCTATGTACATAACACATTTTTAATGGGGTTATCAATGTAACTGAGAAGATTACAGAAATTGTTCATGTCTTTCTCTTTCTGGCTCCCCTACCCCATATTTTTAATTTTGGGTAACCCCAAACTCAAGTCTTACGTGTTCATGCTCTACTTTTACTATAATATGAAGTTACTATTCCACTTAACTGTCATCTTACTTGGTTCATCACAGCTCAAATCTACCTGTTTCTGTTTTACTTCTTTTCTTTATACTTTTATTTTCTGATATAGCTGAGCTTCCACTTGCATCAGAATCACTTGAGAGACATGTAGACTCCTAGGCTCCACTGACCTACTGAAAAGTAATTTGGTATGGTGACCTGGGAATTTTCATTGTAACAAGTTCCTCCAAGTGATTGGTGACCACTGTGCTGCCATCTTAACCAGGTTTCAGGCATCAATTCATCTTTTCTTTCTCCATTAAACAATTGCCCTTGCTTAGGAAGATTGTCCTTGAATTCCTATCTGTACTTTTCATAGGCGATAGATCTTTTGCAACTTTGCACTTAGCTTTCTACAATATAAATGAATGAAAATGATGTGTTCCAATAAAACTTTGTGTTGGGCACCAGAATTTTAATTTCAAGTAATTCCTATTTGTCATAGAATGTTATTACTCTCATTTTTTTCTTGATCTTTTCAAATTGAAATTTTTAGCTCACAAAGCCATACAAAAATAGCAGACTAGACCCACTGACCATAGTTGGCTAACCCCTACTCTAGACTACTACCCTAAAATAGTATTTTACAGAATATATTACTTATCTTTGTGATAGTATTACCAAGTATACTGACTAGTTCACAAACATGTGCTCAGTAAATGTTTATTGGACCAATTTTGAACTTTTTCCTAGTTAATACCACAATTATCTGTGTTTTCTAGTTCCTTAAATCAATTGCTTTTTTTTATTCTTGTGTGTTTGAATAGGAAGGCCCAAATAGTCTGATTAATGAAGAAGAATTCTTTGATGCTGTTGAAGCTGCTCTTGACAGACAAGATAAAATAGAAGAACAGGTATATATGTATTTATTATTATTATTAAAACTTCTAAGCTGAATTCATTTTAACACTATAGCTTAACTTGACATATGTTATTTCATATTTATAGAATTTGAAAACATCTGAATAACCTAAAAAATTAACTGTCTTCATTGAGTCATAAATGTAGAAGAATCTTGGTCAGTTTCTTTATAGATTAATTTCTGAGCAATCTAAAAGAACAAACATTAAAGTATGCATGTAGATTCCTATTAACATGAACTAAAAATTAGGAAATGTTCTGCCTACTACCCTTGAAATCTGTAACTTTAACCATTTGAAGTATCCAGCTTTATTTTTTTTTTATTTGGTTGGTTGGTTGGTTGGTTGATACTGTGGATTGACCTCAAGTGTCTCACTAAATTGCCCAGGCTAGGCTCAAACTTGCAATCTTCCTGCCTCAGGCTCCCAGAGTGTTGGGATTTACAGGCATGTGCCATTATAACCAGCTCAACTATTCTTTGGCTATTATTGTAGCAAACATACATTGAGTAAAGAATTTTTCTTCACCAAGTACCATCTGAATTCAAATGGAAGGTGATCAGAAATTTAAGACTGTTTTTATTGGGGTTTTTTGCCATTTAGGTTTTTTTTGTACCAGGGATCAAACTCAGGTCCTTGAGCTTGCTCAGCAGGCAGCAACACCACTGAGCTAAATCCCTGGCCCTGCCATTTAGTTTTTATTATCAACTCCTTTATTGCCTTTATTACCTTCACCTTCAGTTTCTTTCCCACTTTTACTTTTTTTTTACTCTGCTCAATTCTTTGTCATCATTAAATTCACAGCATATATACCCTGCTTCTTTTGTAGACATTGAAGGAATGCATTTAAGTCCTTTAACTCTGGTTTCAAGATTAATTTGATCTCTTGCCTTTAATTCTGCTACAATGCTGTTACTACATTTTACCACTAGGTGGTACTTAAGGGTGGATTTTATTTAGTTGTTAGTCTTCCTCCCTCTTTAAGCTATACTACTTATGATAGAAACTACTTTCCTTTTTGGCAAGTATGAATAAACTGTGGCTATAAAGATCTTGAAAATAATCTTTTTTGTCAGTTTTATTCTACAAATGACCTTGAATAGAAATATTGGCCTATCTTCTGTCATCACTAAGGCAGTCATGGCCATTACTCCCATTTTCTAGTTTAAATAGCCAAGAATTCTTTTGCAATAAATCACTCATTGACCTCTCATATTTATTTTTCATTGTTTTTTAAATGAACAGTAAAAAGTTCATGTCCCATTAATTTATAAAGGTTATTACTCAATTTGTATACTCAAAAGATGCTACACAGCACTCAGTAAGAGTGGAAACTTTCATTAGGAACTTCCCTAATGAACTCTACTTTACAACCCTACAGTACTTCTGAAGTACTATCATTTGTTTTTTATTTTACTTCCCTTTTGTCCCTACATTATGCTGTTATGGAAAGAGTAGCAACACTAGAGTCAGCATACCTCAGTCTTATTCTTGGTTTTGCCACCACCTAAATTTGTAGTTATGAATTTAACGCTTAAATTCTCTGTTCCTTGCTTTTCTAACCTGTGAAGCAAGAAGCTAGCCAGGATAATTCAAAACATCCTTTTTGTCTCTAAAAATGCTACTCTGCTGACTATAAATATAGTGGCTGAGTTGGGCTTAAGAGACTCAGTATAAACTTTAGAAAAAGAAGTACCTGTGGGGTGTCAGATGATTTAATTTCAGTCTGTTCTTGACTTTGTGGGAGGTTCTCTCCAAAACAGCCATGGAACAGACCCTGAATTTGTTCATGTACTAGCTAGGCACATCAGTGTGTTGAATATAATTACAGTGTAGTAGTTCTCTAAATTAGCAACCTTCAGAAATCCATGAAATCAGATCCACAGGTTCAGATCATTTCCCTCTTTATACTTAGCATATATTGCACAGGGCTCTCAAAAAGTAATGATCACACATTTTTGAGTTTATATTATTTGCAAATATGGGAAAAGATATATGCAGTAAATTGGCCTTGTGTTCATGTAGCATTTAATAGAAATTACCAGATATCTTCTGTATAGTTAGATGAGCACACATACAACACAGCACAATTTCTGGTGCATTAGTTTTAGTAAGCATTGAGATAAGAAGAAACTAGGCAAACTAAAGAGGATGAAGAAGGTCACAGGTCAGTTTAACAGGTTTTGGCCTTCATGGAAAAGAGGCAAAGACATGTTCTTAGGAACATAACAAAGTGTGTAAAGATGTGGGTTCTGATGAGACACATATGTCTGTGGTCCAGAACCACAGGTCCAGAGGAAGTAGAATGATTGGAATGATTTGGTCAGAGTTTGGATAGAAGTACAATCGGCAGCAGTGTTAAGATTGATTCATGATAAATAAGGCTATGCAGATAGTGCAGGGTCTGACTAAGCAAAATCAAAGAACTTATCCTTGGTCTAATACTGTATATCTATGGAGTCAGAAGAGACTGAGCTGAGGATCTGAAGTGTCAGATTTGATCAGACTCATGTCTGTGAAGTAGTTTGATGATTCAAGTATTTATAAGCACTCAAGTGTTTAGTAATTAATTATATGTTAGTACTTCAAGGCTATAGTGTCCATTCTTAATCTCCAAAATATACTTGAAAACCATTTCATCATAACATTACATGTTTTTTAGTCACAGAGTGAAAAGGTCAGATTACACTGGCCTACATCATTGCCATCTGGAGATGCCTTTTCTTCTGTGGGGACTCATAGATTCGTCCAAAAGGTGAGTCAGTATTAATGTTTACTAGAAGTATACTTTGTATTCTTCACTGTTGAAGGAACAATCTTATAGTATAAATTTTCTCCCCTTTTCATGAATTTTAAGTAGTAAAACTTTTTGTAGTGTATGTTATAGTCCATGTACATTCTCCAACAATTAGAAATCTCATTCTGAACATAGCATTCTTTTTTTATTTAATGGGGAAAAAGGGAGTGGGTGGGTAGGGAGTGGCTAGTCCAAACAGTTAACCAGAAGTTTAGCCAGTTATATTAAATCTCTTTTTTCTGTGGGATTAAGTGGTATTATTTGTATTATTGGAAGCACTGCATTCTTTTTGGAATGATTTTGGAACATAATACATAATAGGTCCATGAAGTCAGCACTTGCTGCTGTGCCTGTTTCATATAGTGCTTTGTTTTCTCTTTCTTTATCTTGTGTTTGGAAGTTGGTATTGAATGCTCTGTTGTGCCTTTGTTCTGATTACTTGGTTTTTTCTTTGTCTGTCTCTGGTAGCCCTATAGTCGCTCTTCCTCCATGTCTTCCATTGATCTAGTCAGTGCCTCTGACGATGTTCACAGATTCAGCTCCCAGGTACTGTATGAATGTGTAGAGTGGACTTGAGTCTTTCTGTTCTATATTTCAACCTGCTTGCCTGGTTCCTAGAAATCTTGTTCAGGTCACTTGTTTTGATTTTGAATTTTAAATAGTAACAATAAGAATTTAAAAGGCCTTCCTTATGTACTAAGTAATTCCTCTGTCGGGCTTCCATGTGCCCTTTACTTTGTGTTCTCTACTGTGAATAGCTATTTCATCATATTGGAGGTATTCAAGAAAAATTTTCAAATTGAATTGAAACAAATACCAATTACCTGATCTATATATATGTCATGTAATATCTGTTTCTTCAGATAGGATTCAACAGCTATCATCAACATGACCTGCAGGATATGTTATAGCATAAAAGATTTTTAATACTCCCACTTTAACCTAATTTAAAATATTTCCTGGTTATGGTGAACAAGGCAATACTTTTTTAAAAATATTAGTCTCATTACCATTAGAATACTGAGCTCCATTGAGCAGATAGTATTTTCCTTGTGCAAATTACCTGTGGATATTATAAATTGATATTCCTGCTTATATGCTAAGATCTATGGAAGTTGGTCATTGGTCTTAAATTTACTTAGTATCACTAAACATTTAGGAATTTGAGACAAGATACACAGTCTCCAAAATCAGTTTATCACCAGAGGAATATTTTTTAGTATGAACATTAGTTTAGAAATTATATACATACATATTTTTTCTTGTTCTTTTTTTTTTTTTTTTTTTTTTTTTAGTGCTGGGAATTTAACCCAGGACCTTGTGCACGCCAGGCAAACAATCTACCTGGTACTGAACTACACCACCAGCCCTTAAAATTTAAAAAACAAAGTTTTTAATTTTCATATTTTTGCCATTCGATTTTGTATTTTTATGGTGATGGATTTATTATGTTAGTTTTCTCAATCAAATGACTACTTTAAATCCTGGTTAGCTGTGTGATCTTGGGCAGGTTTTCTTTTCTAACTTAGCTAGAACCTGGAACAGAGTAAATACTCAGTAAATGGGGTGTTTTTTGGTCATTATAATAGCATAATTTCTTCTGGCTATCAGAATTATCTACATTTTTTCTCTATTGGGGTATTAAAATTAAAGTTTATAAAAGTCATGTTTGAAACATCTATTTTACATATACAAACAAAATTTACATTAGTTTGTTTGTTTTTTTGATTTTGATTTTTTGAGACAGGGTCTCACTGTGTAGTCCAGGCTGGTCTTGAACTCAGTATGTATCCCATGCTGGCCTTGAACTCAAAGGAATCCTCCTGCCTTAGCCTCGCGAGTGCTGGGATTGCAGGCATGTGCCACCATGCCCAGCTTACATTAGATTTAACTGTGCAGTAGGGAAGAAAATTAAGGCTTGAAATACATTTTCTTAGTTTTGCTTTGAACCTCTTTGAGAAAAAATTTTTTTTGGTACTGGGGATTGAACTCGGGCCCCTGTGCTTGTGAGGCAGGTGGTGACAATCTTTGAGAAAAATTTTAACAAATTCTTGGTCAGAAATCACCCATAACCAAATATACTACAGTATTTATTTCTTTATCTACATATGCATGCCTTTTTAAAAATGACTCGTTATGTTTATAACAAATCAGTGATAAAACTAGTTAATATCAGGAGACTTTAGTTTATTCTGCTAAGCCCCACCTTGCTTTAAGTAATAAAATTAAAGACTAAACCCCATCAGTACTGACCACCATTTCCTCTGAATTGTAGAAATACATAGGCTTTAAATGAAAGAAAATGTGATGAGTTCAAGGGAAGAATATAATCAGTGATAAATAATGCCTAAGAACTTGGCCTTAGATCCCAAACCTGGAACCTAGCTATAGAGCCATAGAACTGCTGAAAACTTTGAAGTACTCCATCAAGGTTTGAAGAGCAGCTGCTCATATTTTTACAAGACTTTGCCAAATTGTAGCTTTCTTCTTTGTATAACTTTTTTATGTAATTTGAGTAAAGAGAAATTAATGACGTTGGTAGATTTTTTTCTAATATATTATGCTTATGATTGATCACATTCTGTTTTAGCTTTTGACTATTGTGCTGTCTTATATGCTACATGAGGTAACAGTAAAGAAAATACCTGAAGTCTTCAAGTACAATACTTATTGTCCTTGCTAAAGCTGCTGCTGCTGCTATTGTTGTTGTTGTTGGCAGACTTGGGCTCTGGCATTTAACTGTTGATTAAACTGCACCTCACCTTCAGCACCACCCTTAGAATAAGTAATTCTCAGTTGATAAGATGGCTTATGTCAGAGGCCAATTCACTGCCTTACCTCACATTATCAAATTGATTCTGTATAATCATGTGAGAATATAGCACTGGATCTAGATCTAGAGTTAATGTTAGCTAAGAAACTGGGAAACTCTTCAGTTCAACACAGTGTTGGATTACACTAGTGACTTAATTGAGTTGGTACATTTTATAATCTTACATCCTGAAAAGATTTATATACAGTATTAAGCATAATAATAAGTTCTAAGATTGTTAACTCTTTTTTGCTTTCTTTTGTTTGTTTTAATGTTATTAACATTAGAAACATTTTACATTATATGTAATAATACATTTAAAATACACTTAACTTCATATACTTCCTTAAGATATTTTAGGTAAGCAAATTCTTCATTTTATAATACTTTAATAATTCAGAAACTTAAGTCAAAGTTTTTCATCACTTTTAATGATTTGCCAAGGGCTGAGAATGTAGCTCAGTGGTAGAACACTTGCCTTACCATGGGCAGAGCCCTGGATTTGATCACCAATACAGCCCCCCAAAAAGCTAAAATATCATTTAAGTGTAATACCCCAGTCAATTTATATATACTCCAACATCTTTTAAAAATCCAGATATAGGGCTGGGGATTTAACTCAATGGTTTCACCACTTGCCTTGCAAGCACAAGGACCCGAGTTCAATCTTCGGTACCAAAAAAAAAAACAAAACAATCCAGATATGTCGGAGACCAGCTTGAAACTGTGCTAAGCAGGCTATAAAATATTATTGAATTGGCTTATGAATTAGCTATTGATTAAATTGTAAATCTGTTGTAGGCCTACGTGACTTGCTAGATGAGCCTTCAAGTGGCATGTGGAAACAGATCTCCCTATGCCAAGGTCACAGTTGAGGCCTAAGTGGTTGGTGACACTGTGGCACCTCTGATAGCAAGATAACACTGCACCTGAGGACTTTATGACTCTTATGTTCTCCCAGAACAAACGTTAGCTAAGAAAATAAACAGGTTACTTGTTAATCATGACCTGCCCCAGATACAGATACATACCAGTATGCCTCATTTCTTTATCATTTGTATCAGTTCCTATACAGAACTCTTCTTAATCTCTGATAATTTGTATTTGCTACATACATAATTTTTGACTCGTGACTATCCTGTTCTTAATGAATGATGATCATTAAGCCTGATTGGGTAAGATAATCAAACAGAACTATGAAAATAGCTTCAGATAAAATATATGCATCTACTAGGAAATTTCTATCAACCTCAAAAATAAGGCTGTTTACATTAATTTTTGCTCCAAAGAAAATAATAGGGCTTATTTTTAGGGAATGTACAGCAATCTACATTTATTCATATACAGAAATCTACATTTATTCAAATATAATCATGTCATCTTCTTCTGGAATATAATCACAACTCTCCAAACCCTGAATTCCAGCCCACATTTCTTGTGACTCCATTTCCTGTAGAACCCTTGTAGAACCATTGGCCCCAATCTCGTGTCCAGCAATAGAGCTCTCCTTAAATGAGCACTTCTTGTCCGTGTACTCTGCTCATAGTGCATTGGCAACACAGCCGTCAGTGATTTTATCCCTTGAATTCTTCACCCAAGACATGACCTCTCGCAGACTGAGCTTCATCAAGTTTCCAGACTTAGGCTACAGGATTGGCAACAAAAATGATGACAGTTAAGAATGATGGTCTCCATTAAAAGCAGTAAAAAGTTGCAGGCATCAAAATCAGAAAATATTTATTTCATATGAATACATTAAGTAACATCTGTTACAACCCATGATATATTGAATTTTGAAGATTCATATTAGACACAACTATGTCCATTCATTATCAAGTGCCCACATTATTTGTGCCTGTTGTCTGTATTCCGATTGATCACTCAACAATAAAACTCGAGTTTGTTTACATAGGCATTTACCTCTGTCCAAATGTGGCAGATTGAGTATTTACCAATACTTAATTATAATTTATATTATTTAAGTATTAATGTCAGTGTTATTTATATTTAATTATATGTTAATATTTTATAATTCAGTAGGTTTGTCGTGTGTTGCAATGGATGTAATAAATGCGATCATCTGGCTGACAATCTTAACTGGGGCTTATTTTTAGGGTAGGGCTTATATTATAAGCATCCTGAAAGATCCTGTTAGGGCTTATTTTCTGGTTAGGTCTTATTTTCAGGGAAATATGATCTGAATCTTTTTGATAGGTGACTATTAGAAATAGAGTTGCTCCAAATCTGAGAAATTAGAATTGTGGGCCACAGGTTCTTCAAGTAATGGCTGTAACCACAAATTCCAAAATAATTTTTAGATGTTCAGAAAGTAGAACAGATTTAGATTTACAAATGGATACTTTGGTCATATTTATTCATAAAACACAGTTATCCTTTAAAGATGTTACCTCTGAAATCAAAGAGTGGAAGAAAATCATCCTTTGTTTAAAAAAAAATCAAAGAATGTACAGTACATTTGCAGTATGGTGTGTCTCATTGCAAAAAAAAAACAGTTCTATGTCATTTGTACAACAACATAATTGTTGTGGTAATTATTTTACCCTTTGTTTAGTATATGAATATATAATTTTAGCAGAACTAAAAAGTAGAATAGATAAAATTAAGCTAATAAATCACATGTTTAGTTTGTAGATGTAAAAATTAAAAGCCAGGTAAAGTGGTGTATGCCAGTAGTCTCAGATTTATTTGGGAGCCTGAGTCAGGAGAATCATTTCAGGCCAGGAGTTTGAAGACAGGCTGGGTAACATAATGAGACCCTCCCTAAAAAAAATAAAAACAGAGCCAGGCATGGTGGTATGCACCCCAGGAAGCTGAGGCAGGAAGGAAGGGGTTCTCCATGAGTCCAAGGCCAGCATGGGCTACATAGTTTAAGGGCAGCCTGAACTACATAGTGAGACCTGTCTCACAAAATAAATAAAAACAAAAACAACTTGGACTGGGAAACCTCAGTGATAAGACTATGTGCTTAGCACATGTAAGGCCCTGGGTTCCATCCTCAGCACTGAAAAATAAAAATAAAAAATAAGGCACATGTTGATAAATACACCTATATAATATACTTTTTTGTGTGTCAAAGTAGATAATTGTATATAAACTATTTTTAATCTTTTTAAAAACTTACTTTTAGGTTCATTTATCCAGCAGTAAACACAGGTCTATGTCTCTTACATATTTATGACTCTGTGTGCTGAGTTTGCCTACTCACCTTATATTGAACATTTGATGTTTTTTAGTTTTTCTCTATTATAGTTGTACAGTGAGCATTCTTACATAGAAGATATTCTTGTATATAAACCTTATCCAGTTATTTCCTTAGAATATATTCCTGGAAGTGGAATTGTTGGGACAAAAGCCATAAATATTTGAAACTTCTTTTTATTCTTACTGCTAAAGTGGTAATGAGAAAGTTGAACCAGCTTACCCTCCCAGCCCAGTACAGGATTCTTTTGCTGTACTGACACTGAATATTATAATTCAGTTAATTTTGCCAGTCTGGTTGACTGCAGGTAGTAGTTTTGCTTCCTAGTCATCTACATATCCTTACACAACTTAGTATTCATGTCATTGGCTGTTTTTCTTTGGGTTAACAATGCACTATTAATTTGTTATTAATAGATTATTCTATCCAAGAAGCCCATTTGATTTTGTAACTGTAAAAATAAGCATAATTGTATTCTTTTCACAGGGGTAAGAAAAAGAGATCTGAGTTGTATTTGAGTGTTTCTTGACTTTTGTTTGTACCATCAAAGGGCGATTTTCTTTGCAGATTTCTGTGTTAATAATGTTAGAAAAATCAAATTTAGTAACCTCCCCAAATGACATCCTACTCAATGATTCAAGTGTGAGATGGTTAGAATTGGAGTAATGATCCCCTTATCCCAAATGTGTTTTATATGCATTTGTTCAAAGATCCTTGGCATAAGGATGCTACAGTATGGGCTCATTTCAACTGTAGAAAAACCAAAGGCATGATTACTAGAGTTGTACTTAGTCTAATTAAAACAGGAATATTTGGACTGCTTTAATGATTTTGACCTAGTTTTTGTTTTTGAGTGATAGCAGATGTTACTGGTAACAGCTTTTCCTGAAATATGAGCCTAATATAACAGAAATTTTACTTTGTGTTTATTCTTATTATCAAACATAATGGTCCCTTGTTTCACACATCTTTTTGACATATAGAGTCATAGCTACACGGTAAAGTGAGCAGATCATTAGATTAGATATGAAGTGTCAGTATGAAGACAAGAGCCCAAGTCACTGCCTCTCTGGTAATATTGGATATATAAAGTTTTACTGCACGAACATGAAATCCATTTTAGTAAGATCTTATCTGTGTCACCTGTCCTCTTTACCTTAAAGTTGCTACCACAAGGAAGCTAACATACCAACAATCCCGTGCTGAAAGCTTTGCAGAAGTTACTACAGTAATTTAGTACTTTTGTTTCTGTAATTTTCTAGGAGCACAGCATAGCATCTTGTATCTTTGTTGGCCTTTTTCAGGCCCTCTTAAATCAAAGTAAAACAAAATATTTTAAACTGTTTTTGCATTGATGTATTAGTAACTGTTATAGTAATACCATTTTAATCCATTTAGAATGACAGTGTTAAATGTGCTTTCTGTATACTGTTGAACGTGTGCTACCTCCTATGGCTTTGTTTTTGAGCAATCTAGTTTCTTTTGGACCAAAACATAAATCAAAAATGCCTTATTTCTCAAATATTGGAAATACCTAACTCAGAAATAATCTCCCAAACAAAAATAAAATTATTTATATAGTTTATAACAAATGATCTAATGATCCTACAATTCTTTTAAACCAAATTCTTTCATTTTAACAGAATACTATCCTCTTCACATTCTTCTACACAAGTAACCCATTTAATGTAGGGTTTATTTCTGGTTAGCATTTCTTTCTGCTTCTAATCTCATGAGAAACACAAGTATTCTTAACTTTTCATTTTTCACTTAAAAGTGCTTACTCAAAAAATCTAAAGTTTGTTTGTTTGTTTTGGTACCAGGGATCGAACTCAGGTCCTTGCACTTAGGAAGCAGGCAATGGTAAAGTTTGTTTTTTTAAGATCTCGGGATCTAAAGAAAATAAAAAATTTCTTTCAGTCACCTTGTAACAGATAAATGAATCAAGATAACATTATTCTTCCTCTTTTGGAAGCCAGATGTACTTTGTCTGTATTTGTAACTTGCAATCCCGTATTAGGCGTCCTTATCCTCTCAAAGCAGATTTCAAAGTTAAAGAGGCACACAAGCTTATCTGTGTAGCACCTGAAATTATGTTCTCTAGTTAAGGCCTTGTAAAATTATAGAATGTACTATTTTTAAATTTCTCTAAAGTCTGAAACTCAACATCCCTCACATTGTTTAAAAGGAATAAAATAACAGTAAAAAATAGATTGTAGAATCTCAGCCTTAATATTTTTATCAAAAACTTGTCAAATCAGGAGCCACTTAAAATGCACTTGCTTTCATTAACCAAAAATGCATTCTTTATTGTTGAAAGATTATGTAGCCAGCTTTAATAATTGTAAGAGTTTCTGCCTCAAAACAGTGAAGATATTTATTTCTAAATATGTCTAAACTAGTTCTTTGTTCAGTATTCTTAATGAACTCAGTAGACTTTATGCAAAATAAGTAAATTTGGGAACAGATTTTTAAACAATGTATTTTCTAACTGCTTTTAATGTATTTATTATATGACATCATTTTGACATAGTCGTTAGCCCTTCAGTTCTGTTTTAAAACATTTGAGGGCTGGGGATTTAGC
Organism: Heterocephalus glaber; assembly: GCF_053883595.1. NCBI lineage: Eukaryota > Metazoa > Chordata > Mammalia > Rodentia > Bathyergidae > Heterocephalus > Heterocephalus glaber. The sequence goes on along the minus strand of NW_028258471.1, from coordinate 731,642 downwards.
TCAGTAGTTTCGCTGCCTGCTGCACAAGCGCAAGGACCCAAGTTCAATCCCCAGTACCAAAAAACAAACAAACCATTTAAAATTGGGAAATTTTGCAAAGAATTCTCTCATGAAATCTTAATAAAAATAAAATTACAGCTTCTGGGAGCATGAAATATGTATTCAGTTTTATTTGCTTATTTAAGGGGTAACTTAGGATAGACAAAATTGCATTGAAATTTACTTAATATAAGAGATTTAGTACCACTGAAGGTGTAGCTTTTGCTGAGGATGTGGGTGGGAAGCCCTGGTTTTAATCCCCAGCACCCACACACACATTGGAGGAGCAGATAAAGAAAAGAATAAGAAATTGTGAAAGAATGTACTAGAAGGTGATTGTGTGTAAATACTTGAACATGTGATTATTATTAGTATTGTCCTTCATAGACTTTAGTACAGTGAAATTGAAATCAAATAAAAGGAGCTTTGTGTATCTTTAAGTTGGTTTATAATATTCATGATGAAAGAGGTTTATAAGTGAAACAAGGAAAATTTTGTCACCCTTTTTTAGGCAAGTCTTTGACATATAGCAAGCTTTCTGGTATCTCTACATAGTCTTCAATATAGTAACAGTAGACTAAATGATTTCTTTGTATTCCTTTCCCCTTTAGTATTCTATGATGATATCATCTGTGTATTTCATAGTAAAGGGTTCAGTATTTCACTTTTCCAGAAAGGCTTATTTTGGTCACTTGATGCACGATTGACCAATCTGTGTTACTTGAATGAAGCATTTTCCTTCCCTGTACTTCTCCCTGTGTCATTAACTTGTGTATCTAGAATGCAGACTAAGCTCTTCAACAGTAGGTACAACCTACTAACTTGAGCTTTCTAAGGGCATCATTTCTGAATTGAAGTAACCATTCTGTTTGAGATGTTATGACATAACTGTTGTATATGGATTCTCATGCTTTGTTTTTCTTTTTAAGGTTGAAGAAATGGTCCAGAACCATATGACTTACTCATTGCAGGATGTAGGTGGAGATGCCAATTGGCAGTTGGTTGTAGAAGAAGGAGAAATGAAGGTAATTCCTGCCAAAATGTTATATATTGCTAAGTGGAGCTCCGTTTCTGTGATATTATCATTGATAATGTCAATGAAGATTAGATTAATAAAAATGAAAGGTACATTTTCAGATTACTTTAAAATAAGTTCCAGGGTTCCATGTAAGGCTAAGAAGGAGCCAAGACTCACTTGGTTTCTTTGAACATTTCTTCAGTACAACTTTTAATGTCATCCAAACAAGAAATAATGAGCCAGGCATGGTGGTACACTCCTGTAATTCTAGTACTTGGGAGGCTGAGGCAGGAGGATTGCCATGAGTTTCAGGCCATCCTGGGCTACATAGTGAGTTCAAGGCTAGCCTAAACTACATAGTGAGAATAATGAGTGACCACTGGTTTAGGTGGGTTTCAAAGGACCCCAGATTTGGGGAAATGCCAGAAAAGAATCAAAAAGACAAAACTGACAAGAGATTTCAAGCCATGCTTCATGACAAAAGTTCAAATTGAACTATGCTGTTGATTAAAGAGGATACACTGTCAACCACAGCACTACAGAAGACTTGAAACATTTTTATGACCTTTCAGATTTTGATTCTAATCTCTCTGATGAAGATAGCAAAGCATTGAATGAAAAGAAAATAAAGAAGAAAACCTACCAGGCAAAAAAAGAAAGAGATTCAAAAAATGTGATTGAGGAGAAAAAGAAACTAAGAAAATTACTCAGAAGGATCCTGGAAATAAAAATGATTTAGGTAATTCTGAAAGAATTGAGTAAATGAAAAGCTTATGTAAGTCTATAAAGATAGATTCAGAAGTAAAGCTCAAGAATGACAGCAAAAAACTTGTACAAAAAAATCCATTGTTGAACATAGTAGAGAATCTTTTTTCAAAGGAAAATTAAAGACAGTAGACACAAGTGCCTCTGAAATTGTGAAATCTCTCAAGAGCAGTTGTTCTAAAACAAAAAGCAACCAGGGCCGGGGATTTAGCTCAGTGGCACTGCTCCTGCCTCACAAATGCAAGGTCCTGAGTTCGATCCCCGGTATGAAAACAAAAACAAAAAGCAACCATGCTTCCATTCATAATAGCAAGAAATAGTGGTAATAAAATCTCTGACAATGATGCTGTGGAAGGAGATTCAGACAGTTCTGGTAAAATAGGAAGTGAAGAGTCTGAAGATGAAATCACAGGTTAGTAGAGCTTCATCTGATGATGGAAGTGAAGATGATGAAGGTAGGGTGATAATGAAAGTGACAGTGTCCTGTTCTTATAGGAGACAAGGAAATATAAAAGCTAATGCTGAAGATGAAGATGATTTGGCAGATTTATTTCCAGAAGAACCTGGTTTTGAGCATGCTTGGAGAGAACTGGGCTGACGAGATTACATGTCAGTTAGCAGTTTGCAACATGGGATAGATTAAAGGCAAAAGATTTACTTGCTCTGTTCAACTCAGTTAAGCCCAAAAGAGGTATTAATTTTCTCTAAAGCTATGTCTTTCAGAGTTTGGAAAGGAGAGGATGAAGGAACAGGAACCTCAAGGACCAATAGAGTTACTAAAAATTCCTGAAGATGCTTCTGAAAAAGATTGGACTTTTAGAGAAAAACTGAAAGATTATCAGTTCAAATGACTGAAGTATACTGTGCAGTAGTGGACTGTGATTCTCCTAAAATAACAAGTAAAATTTAAGAGAGTTGTGATGGCTGGAATTCAAAAATAGTTGTTCTTTCATAGCTCTAGGGTTTATACCAGATAAACTAAGGAGGTGGCCTCAGAAGTTGATTTAACAGCATATATTTCAAAATATTTTACATCTGCCACAATGGGAACATCAGTGAGGTCACTGGGGATGAGACTGATCATGAAGGAATCACAATACTCAACAGGGCTGGGGATTTAGCTCAGTGGCACCATGCCTGCCTCGCAAGCACAGGTCCTGAGTTCGATCCCCAGTACCAGAAAAAAAAAACACTCAACAGAAAACTAAGAAAGGAAGTACTTTTGGACATGGATTTTCAAACATATTTAGCTTCCTCTAGTGAGGATGAAGAGGAAATAAAAGAACTACATACAAGGTAATGATGGAATCATTGGAGAAGATGATGGGAAAACGAAGGATGATGATGAACAAATTGCTAAATATAGGCAGCTCTTGCAGGTTATTCAAGAAAAAGAAAAGACAAACAAAATGATACTGAAATTAAGTAGATTCCAGCTCTTAAAGTGTAGAAAAGACAGTGAAAAAACAAAGTAGAAGGAAAAGATAATGAATTGATCACTTGGGAACAGTTTTTAGAGAAGAAAGATAAAAAGACTCAAACAGAAGGCTTTTACTGAAGAGGCCAGTGAAAATGTACTCTTTCTGATGTTGATTTAAATGACCCATACTTTGCAGAAGAAGTTTTTAAAAATACATTTAAAGAAAAAAATCGCTGAAATCTGTAAAATCTCCAGAGGAGGAAAATGAAATAGACAAAAGCTGGAATGGCTCGTGATGGATCAGGAAGAAAACAGCAAGAAACACTTCAGTTATAATAAGATTGTGGAGCACCAGAATCTGAGCAAAAAGAAGAAACAGCTTATGAAAAAGACAATTATTAGAGGATGACTTGTAGGTAAGTATTAGCCATGCATGACTTCAGACAATGTATACTTCCCACAGATCCTAATTTCAAGAAAACAAGCAATGAAAACAATCCTGGAGAAACCCTGGCAAAGAGAACAAAAAAAGGTAAAGAACTTCCTCAGGCAGTAAAGAAAAAAGAAAGTGAGATTGAGATGTCAGAAATGAAGTCCATTGATCCCGCCTTGTCAGTCCTAGTTAAAGCTTCATTGTCATGTTTAGTAATTTGTCTATGGAAATAATTTATAAATAAAAAGTGCAAAATATTTTTATTAAAAATATAAGTTATTACATACAATCAGAAAAGCACCAGATACTGAGAAAATATCTTTTTATTTTCTTGTTTCACTTTTACTGATTTCTTTACAAAACGGTTCTGTTTTGCCTCAGCCATAGAGAAAATAAAATTTGGGGGGTTAGATGTAACAGAGGGCAGTTAGAGAGCTGATGGCCCTCTATTTCTTTTTGTCTTATATTTTAATACACTAAATGTTGTACCCAGATGTCGCTTTGCTTCTCTTCCTCTTTGATCTGTACCTTACTCTTTGTCTTTTCTCTCAATGTAACATTTTTCCTCCCTGATATTTGGAGTCTGGTTACCCAATCATATTCATATCCCTAAATAGAACAGGCAGAGAATAAGAGCAAGAAATGGGAAGCCGGGCATGGTAGCACATGCCTGTAATCCTAGCACTCAGTGGCAGGATTACAGGAACTCAGGCAGGAGGATTACCATGAGTTCGAGGCCAGCCTGCAGCCTGGGCTACGTAGTGAGCTTGAGGCCACCATGAACTACATAGCAAGACACTGTCTCAAAAAGAAAAAGAAATGGGAGATACAGAAGCAGCATTGAATTTGAATTACCTCATGCCCAAAGCCCTATGCTAAAGATATGCATTTAATCAGACTCTCTCTAAGTTAAAATTTTAGTTGAGAAAAAAGGATATTGACATTTCAAAAGATAGTTGCTTCCATCTAATCGTGTAATGAGTGAAGAATACAGATGAGTTATAAAATTAGAAAAGAAAGCGTGCTCTGTGATTTGAAGCAATGTTTTACAATGAGGAACTACATCTGGAAATGGAAACAAGTTTGTGACAAAGATTGGTGAAGGCACCTTAGACAAGAAATGGTAGCAAAAACTCAAAAGCAAATTCTTTATTCAAGATTTTTGCATAGACTGTTGGTCAGAATTATTCTAGTAAATGCCACACATATCAATGCTGAGATTTCCTCTCGGACAGAGAATAATTAAGAAGAAAAGGCAAACAAATGAGCTACCAGAATGTTAGCTATAATTTTGGTGACCTGACTGGCTTTAGATCAGTGCCACAAAATCTTGCTAATTTGTTACCCCAGAATTAAACATGATGCACCTAGCATAGCTGGACAATCACGGGTCTTCCCCTAGGCATAGGCTCCCAAAGCAGACCAAGATAATGCAAAGAAGACAGTGAGTTAACCCTGCCTTTTTCCTCCTTCTGTACGTAGCATTTAGTGAAAGGATGAGAAAGTAAAGGAGTGAAGAACAAGATAGTCTTGACAGAGTCTTTCTTCCTGGAATGAAATTTAGAAAAAAGTGCTCCTCAGTTTGTAATAGCTAAAACTTGGAAACAGCCCAAATGCCCATCAACTGGAGACTGGATAAAGAAAATGTGATTTTTTTCTAAATGGAGTACTACTCAGCCATAAAACATGAGAAATTAGAGACATTTATAGCTAAGTGGATGCACATTGAGGCAATACTCTTAAGTGAAATAAATAGGACACACATGTGTAAATACCAAATAGTTTCTCTGGTGTGAGAAACTGAAAGTGTAAATAAGGACCAAAATGTATAATAGGTAATGTGAAATAGGAAGAAAAGGGGCAAAGGGGAAGAAAGTAGGAGGGCTAGGGGAAAGGATAGAAGGGAATGGGATTAATATGAGAAAATGGAAAAATAGGAACAAAATCTTTGTAAATAGGACTGGAGGGGTTGAAGGGAGGGCTGAGCAAGGGTGAAAAATAAGAACCAAGAGAGACTGTGTAAAGGTGCAAATTTCCAATGATGAAAGTCATTATATTGTATACCTAAAATGTACCAATGATTAGAATGAATAATCGATAATGCAAAATAGGAAGAAAAGGTCCAGAGGGGTAGGGGTAGTGGGAGGGGCAGGGGAAAGGAAAGGGAAAGGAAAAATGCTGAGAAATGGAAAAAATGGAAATAAAGTCTTTGTAAATAGGGAAGGGTGGAGGGCGTGAAGGGAGGGCTAGGAATGGGGAAAAAATAAGAACCAAGATGCATTATGTAAAGGTCCAGTTCCCAATGAGAAATGTAATTGTGTTGTATACCTACAATGTACCAATAAAAGAATTTAATTAAAAAAAAAGAAAAAAAAAAGTGCTCCTACACTACAGTCCAACATAATTAGAGAGAGAGAAATTGGGGCTAGATTATAGGGAGCATAAAGCAACCCACTAAGAATAATCTGTAGCAGTGGGTTAGCCACTATATGCAAACTATCATTTTAGGAAGATTAAACAGGAAGGAAACTAGAGACCAAGACAACCATTTCACAAGGCAGGCACAAGAAGATGAAAGCCTACCTCGAATAGGTAAGAGTGGAAAATTGTTGGGTGCCTTAGAGATTAGAAGTCTGGAGTTCCCAGTTTGAGTGACTGGGAAACTAGTAGTCCCTATAATGTGAACAAAAAAGCATGTAGGGGAAGGTAGTTTGGCAAGACAGATTGTGAAAGAGAAACAATATGAAATGTCTGACGTTGTCTGGCTCTATAAATTGAGAGCTGATTCTCCCCATGATAACATGTTTATTCATTTCTTGAACTTATCACAGAGTTCTTTAAAATAGGAAACTATAATTTTGAAATAGTTATTTTATTCAGCACTTAAGGTGTACAGCTTCAGTATTTTAAATATGTATTTATAATCTCTTTGCCATTTTAGTTTTCAGGGCTTGATTCAACAAATAATGAGTGCCTACTGTGTTTCTGATACTGTTCAATAATGCTGGGGATTTAACATTGAACAAAGCAGCCTTAAATCAGCATCCTTCAGGAGATTGCACTCTACCAGACTTAATTTGTCCTTCTTGGCTATGTTAAATAATTTTTGAGAATGTTTGGTAAATGACATTTATTTAGAATTCATAATTATATTCCATTCACTATTATATGTGTTTTTCATAGTTGAAGTTTACCTTCAATTTGTCATTTTAAATATTTTTTGTAGCCTGGTGTGGTGGATTACTCAGCACTTGGGAGACTGAATTAGGAGCCTTATGAGTTTGAGTTTAGCTTGATAAGTTCAAGAGCAGCCTGGACTACATAGCAAGACCCTGTCCCCTGAAAAGAGAATAAGAAAAAGGAAAAATATTTTTTATTATCCATTAATTTGAAATTTTTTTCTTTCAGCAGAATATAAATATATTTTCATAAAAGTATAAAGCAGCTAAATTTAAAAGCATGCTTTAAAAATCTGTACTTTAGGGGTTTGATTTTTCAAACAGCTTTTTAATACGTCTTTTTTAGGTATATAGAAGAGAAGTAGAAGAAAATGGGATTGTTCTGGATCCTTTGAAAGCTACTCATGCAGTTAAAGGTGTTACAGGACATGAAGTCTGCAATTATTTCTGGAATGTTGATGTTCGCAATGACTGGGAAAGTAAGCTGTTATATTTTAATCTTATTACTGTTTTGAATTTAAATTCAATCTGGTTTTCTACATCTGATCTATACTTTACAAAGTTAATATAGAAAATATCCTGAGCATCATATATCTTACATTGATTGATTGATTGATTGATTGCAGTGCTGGGAATTGAACCTGGGACCTTATGCATGCTAGACAATTGTACTACCACTTATCTACATCCTCAGCCGTCCCATACATTATTTTAAATAGATCTTTCACTGTTCAAAATGCTTGCTAAGATAGTATGTTTTTTAGAGATAGAGAGTCATTTGAAAGAATGGCCCATAATTCTGCATGAAAGTGGGTATTTGACATACAAATAAAATTCAGATGAGTCCAGTGACTTGTTAGAAGGCACAGATCTAGTTAGTGGAACAGCCACAACTGAAATTGAAGATTTCTTTTTTATTGTGTACTCTTTCCTAAACTATTTTGTTTCCATGTGAAGTCCTAGGTGAATCTTGCAATGGTCAAAGTTATTCTTAGTGTATATATATTTCTCTTAGACATCAAGTTTCACAAATACAGATACTTCTGAACATCACAAGATGTTTATTATTGATGGTTTGGCACTCCTTTTTCGCAGATACAGTTACCTAGGCCCGTAGGTGGAACAGTTTAACTTCAGTAAACTAGAAAGAGGAATGGGCTGTCATGTTTGGGATTTATTTGACCCTGAGTAATGTAGTAGTGATTAGAATTGCTTTCTTGCTGAGGACAATGGATATTGGGCCATAGAAAATGAGATTTCCTTCCTGGTGGTCAGACCTCACAGCTACCATCTACAGAGTGAAAGCAAATCTGTAACCCTAAGATTAATAGCTTCCATGTGCATTTAGCTTAGGTAGGGCAGGATCCTATTCCTTTTACCCATAAAGTACATCTGTAATTGACTTTCAGCATAAATGACTTCATCACATTTGAGCAAAAGGTTGTGTTGTCTTTTTGGCTACTAATATTATTCTCTTCATTTCAGCAACTATAGAAAATTTTCATGTGGTGGAAACATTAGCTGATAATGCAATCATCGTTTATCAGACACACAAGGTAAGGATCTCATCATTCACCCAAAAGATGCCAATGTAATTCATGCATTTGATAGGAATATAAATGACCCAAAGACTTTATTAATAGTTCATAAATATTGTATATTTGAAAGGTTTATCAACTCATTTACAGCAGAAAATGTGCAGGCAAGAATCTAAGAAATAAAATCTAGAAAAACAAGTGTTTGTTCAAGCTCTATAGTTACTCTTTATGCACAGTGTAAGTCTAGGAAAGAGCCTTCTGAGAACCATTTACTACTTCTCCATGTCTAGGCTTTGTAGTTAATAAATGATAGTTCCCAGTCATACACCCTTTGACCATAATAATAAAGGTCAGGAAACATTTAGCATTAGCCTATGTTGAGACTAAAAGACATGAAAGTGATCTAAGTGAATTATCTCAAAGCAAGGAAAGTTGCTGAGCATAACCTCTGAGAGGCTGGTCCTACACTAGAGCACACAGAGACAGAGTAATTTATGAGCTATGTTTCATCTTATGAAGTAGCTGCTCCAGAAATACATAGCAATAGAAATTCTGTTTAGGCATACAGGTTTGGGGTCTAATGTGAAATCTAAAATTTAATAAATGTTAAAATATCAATTGATTGCCCTATATTTGTAATGAAGACAAATGACCAGTAATTTAGAATCAAAAGAAGAACTTTGTTTCCTGAAAATAATTGATCCTGATAAACAACCTACTGAATATATTCTGCCTGGTAAATAGTAGAGAATAGGGTTCAATATTAAGTTTGAAAGATAAAATTAAAATTATTAGAATAACATCTTTTATGTAACAAAATTAAGTTAAAATTACTTGGTGATTCTTAAAATGAACAAATTGTCTTGAAATAATTTTGTCAACAAAATCATATGATACAATATATTACTCTTTAAATTTGACATCTTTCATAATATCCTAAAGAAAACTACTTGTCTCCTTACATTTGGTTATTCTTCTTAGCAGCCTTGTAGATATGTATTCGTGAGGTGTTTTTTTTTCAAATTCAGGACTTTAGGCATGATAGGCAAGTGCTCTGCCACTCAGCTTCATCCCCAGCCCTATTGTTTGTGTTTGTTCTGGTTTTTGTTTTAGTCAAGGTCTTGTTAAGTTGCCCTAGATGCCCTCAAATTCATAATCTTCCTGCCTTGGTCAACCATGGAGCGGGGAGCGGAGGTGTGTCCCACCACACCTGGCTCCTTCTGATTTTCATTTATGATTGAGGTAGGGCCTTGTGTTCCCCAGGCTACCCTCACCCGCTTGCGCTCTCCTAAGAAGCTGGGGCCTTGGGCACATTACTGTACTGGTTCTTTCTGAAAGTAGTTTTGGGCAGTTGCGTGTGAAGCCAATAATCTTCATTTTTGTTGCTTCACATGCATTTCCTCAACACAGCTTTCATCAGCTTCATGGAATTTTGCATTTTTAAAAGATGAACCATTTCATTTTGCAAATGTGTGTGGTGTTGACATCGAATTATTGGCTATTTATAGCTCTCAGTAATCAAGAAAGGCATTGCATAATAAGCACAAAGTTCAGTCCCATGTGCTAAATCCCCCAAAGTAAAAGTGACTTAAAAATGGGCTGGGGATATGGCTCAGTGGTGCCGCACCTGCCTTACAAGCTCAAGGTCCTGAGTTCGATCTCTGGATGGTGTGGGGGGACGGGGAGATATAAAAGTTTATTTTTTATTATTTAAAAGTAGTCCCAGTTATCAGAGACCTAAGTTCTGTCATTTCCATGTGTTTTTCTGGGTATATTAATGTAGAAATACTTGATCTAATGATTTCGAATTCTTCCAGATATGTTATATCAAAGGAGTCTTTGAGTCTCTAAGCAGAACTTTATGCTGGACTGTGAGGATGGGGAGCAGCCCATTGTTACCTCATGGATACAGAGTTTCTGTTTGGGATGATGTTGAATTTCAGAAATAGATAATGGTGATGGTGACATAGCATTGTGAATGTAATCAGTACCACCGAATTAAACACTAAAAAAATGGTTAAAATGGTAAATTTGCTATAATTGAAAAAGAAAAAATAGACTATTATTCCTTTGATTATATTATTCTGAAAAGCCTTGGATAATATGTTTGTAATCAGTCCTTTGGTGTGTGTTCTGATGCTTTCCATTTAAAATTTGACAGTTTTCACCTTCAAGACATTTAATTGGTTTTACATTTGTTTTGTTTTTGGTCCTGTGTGCCATCTGCATAAAAAGTGATTCAAATTTTCAGAAAATTTTCAACTTTTCACAGAGAGTATGGCCTGCTTCTCAGCGAGATGTACTGTATCTTTCTGCTATTCGAAAGATACCAGCCTTGACTGAAAATGACCCTGAAACTTGGATAGTTTGTAATTTTTCTGTGGATCATGACAGTGCTCCTGTAAGTACAATGTAAAGCTAAATATACAGTGCAGGGCAAAGGGAATAAATATCCCCTAGCTCCGCACACATTGATACTTGATTTGATAATGCTTCTTTGATTTTGCATTATGTTGAATTGACTGTGGAACAGTACAGCCCATATATTGGCTGAGGGCAATTGTCATGGCAGGGAACATCCCACCAGGGCTGTTTTCCTTTCCCAGTTTAGGTGAAACAGCTGAAAGGGTAGTATATGTAGGCAACTTCCCAGTTAACACTCAAGCAGTTATCAAGTACTACAAAACTATAGTTTCTACTTTGATTTAGCTTCATGTACTACTTAGGAGGGATAATCCTGGTGTTATATCAGTTTTGTAAGTATTATTGGTGCGTATTAGATTTTGTTGAAGATTTTGATAAGCTCTATGATTTTGGTTAAACTAATGTATTAGGCCACTAGAAATTACAAAATAGTAAAATAGTGAATATCTGCTATACTGGTACATTTTTGTTTTTGTTTGCTTTGGCAGCTAAACAATCGATGTGTTCGTGCCAAAATAAATATTGCTATGATTTGTCAAACGTTGGTAAGTCCACCAGAGGGAGACCAGGAGATAAGCAGGGAAAACATTCTATGCAAGATTACCTATGTAGCTAATGGTATGTATTTTTTGTTTCAAATATTTTGTTCAAATGCCTTTTTTACTTTTTAACCTTTAGAGTACTAAGTTTTAATTTTGAGAGATGTATATCAGAATTTGGGGGGAGACTTTGAAAATACCCATTAATTTAAAGATTAATAGCTTTAATTTTACCCTAGGACTAGTGCATGAAAATTTCTGAAGCTGGGGCTGAATGGGTGAATTTTAAAACTTTCTCTCTAGGTCACAATCACATATATATCTTTGGTTTTAAGAACCTTTTTGTTATATATTTGATAGAATGTATTTACAATTAAGAATAGAAGCAGCAGCAGAGAAAGAAATAAGTTTTTTTCCTTTTGTGAGGCCTTTAATTTTCTGAATCACTGCTCTTAGTCCTTGGTAACCTGTACTTTGATATTTATTTCACACACTGCTGGAGAGCCATTTTCATTACTTGCTTCCTTACTACACCTATCTGTACCTGCATTGTCATTGCAGTTGCTCTAGTTAAATACTCATTTCTATAAAATGTTTAAAGAAACAATGGTATCTGAGTAAGTTATTATTTAATTATAGTAGAGGTTGATGAACAGATCTACCTTAACTAGCTTAAAATATTTGCTCTGGTTAGGTTTGCATGTCAGCGAACCAAGAACATTTTTGAAAGATAATAAATGCTTTCTTATTTATTATCTGATCATGTCTGGTGGGTTAGTATTATGAAATCAATAGTTGCAACTTTAAGACATGCTAAGTGTTCAACAGGTTTTTTAAAAGGCAAAGGAACAAAGAAAAATATTTCACATGTACTGTATGTGGAGAATTATATATTAATACAATTTAATTTTCCTTTATCTTGCAGTTAATCCTGGAGGATGGGCACCAGCCTCAGTGTTAAGGGCAGTGGCAAAGCGAGAATATCCTAAATTTCTAAAACGTTTTACTTCTTATGTGCAAGAAAAAACTGCAGGAAAACCTATTTTATTCTAGTATTATCAGGTACTGGAAGATACAAACTTAATTTAACTACTATGACCCTACAGATATTAAATTCAGTTGTTAAAAGTAGTTGCTGTTCTTTGATGTTCCCACATAAGAAGGTTGTAGTTTATTGCCTTTAAAACTTACTTTATTTTTTCCAACTAACAATATTTAGAGAAATTTTACCATTACAAAACTATAGAATTTCAGAAGTCAAAATTCCCTTTGTTCTTTCCCAAAAACCACTGTTATTCTTGTAGTATGTTCTTCTAGACCTTTCTGTGCATATACTGACGTATTTTTGAGTGTTTTTAAAAAATGTGCTTATTCCATACTTACTAGTTTGAAGCTTTCTTTTTTCACTTAGCAGTAATTTTGACTGTCTTCCAATATAAAGAATAAAATACTCTCATTCTTTTAACATGTTATATGAATGTTGCAGAGTTTATTGGCCAACCCCATAATGCCTGAGTTGCTTTTATGTATTTACTGTCAAATAATGATACACTGAGCATCTTTATGCAAAGAGCTGAAATTTAAATTTGGGTGGGGGTACCAGGGATCGAGCTCAGGACCTTGTGCTTGCAAGGCAGGTGATGGCACCACTGAGCTAAATCCCTGGCCCTGAAATTTTTAATTTTTTAAGAAGTAATACATTAACATGTTTCAGAAGTTTAAAATGCCTCCCCTCCTTCACCTATTTTGTCCCCCAAAGTTTTATGTTTGTATATTGTATCTATATTATTATATATGCTGTTATTGGTTTCTTGTGTATCTTCTTGGAGGTTTTTTTAAATATCTGAACAAGCAAATACAAGTGCACATCCCCTTTTGTGTTGTTAAAAGAAAGGCCAGGCATGATGGCACATGCCTGTAAAACCAGCTGCTCAGGAAGCTGAGGCAGGAGGCTCTGAAATTTGAGGCCAGCATGGCAACCTAGCAAGACCCTTTCTCGAAATTAAAAAATAAATAAAAAGGGCTATGGGTATAGCTCAGTGTTTATCCCTGAGTGGTAGAGTCCAGTGATAGAGTGGTAGTGTGAGGCACTGAGGTCCATCTCCAATACCAAGGATGAGGGGCACACTGAATACCTTTCCTTGAATTTGCACTTACTTTATCTTGAAGTTTTTTCATATGAGTAAGGAACTTTTATCCTCCTTATATGGATGTACATAATCTAACCAGGTGTGCATTTGAGATTATTATTCTGTCTTATCTTTTCTCCTTCTACCTCACTCTCCTCCCTCTCCCTCCCCGTCTGTCCATCCATCTGTCTCTCTTAGAAATTGAACCCAGGGCCTTCACACTGAGCTATACCCATGCCCTTTTTATTAATTTGAGGTAGGGTGTTACTAAGTTGTTCAGACTGACTTTGAACTACAATCCTCTTACCTCAGAAGTGCTGGGATTACCATGAGCTGCCACATCTGACTTTCCAGTTTTTACTAGGACAACGTTACAGTTTTATCAATATGACATTTTACATTTAAAATCTTATGTGTAGAGCCTCAACCTCAGGAGGCTGAGGCAGAATGATCACCATGAGTTCAAGGCCAGCCTGCACTACAAAGCAAGGCCCTGCTTCAAAAAAAAATAGTTTATGTATAGAACAAATTACTACATGTGGTACTGCTGGCCATGCTAAGGGTTTGTGTATTTGTAATGTAGATAATTGTCCTCCATTGAGGTTTCTTAATTTACCACTTCCCTAGCAGTAAGGTAGAATAGTGTCTATTTCCACATGCTTTCTTACTGTATGAAACAAATCAACATGATAGGTGAAAAATTCTCCCTCCTCCTGCCCCACCCCTCTGTTTCACAGTGTAGTTCTGTGTTTCTCTAATTTTGTGTGTTTTGGTCCATTAAGTCTGATTTCTAATGCATAGTGTAACTTTCTTTAAAAAAAAAAAGCCACAAAGACTAAATTTGTTGTCAGATACTAACACAAGTGTTATTTCATTGATGTCTGGGATATATTGCTTGTCCTAGGAACAAGGTTCCTGGAAAAATGTTAAACAGATTCTGATCTTTCTTACCTAAATGGTTCATACTGGAAAACCTGATCTGTTAGGGATTCTCTCTCTTCACGCTTTCTGTGTGTTCCATAAATGCTTTGACTATTTTTAGAATACTGTGTGCTTTAGAATTGTTATAGCTACATCTGGACATGTTACTTATTGGTTCTTTCTCTGTGCCATATTTATTAAATAAATCAGAAAACTGGTGGCTTATGACAGTAGCAGACTTGTCATTGTACTTAGCTATATGTCTCTTGCTGTAGCCTTACAGTTTTCTCAAACGTTTCTGATTCACCTTAACCGAGACCAAGCATCTGCTCTCCCTCTTTTTCACTGTCTCTTTGCTGAAAGGGCCTCTTTCTTGATGTTTTATCTTACCTTTTTTATCAGAACAACTTAGATGTTCCGGCTAAGCAAGGCAATAAGTAGAACCTCGTATTAAGAGAAATCAGAATGTAGCTGTATGTTGAATATGCTCTCAGCTATCTTCAAGAAGAATATTTTAAACATTTGAAATAAACATATTAGGATATTAACAGCATTTGTCTCCAGATGGTGGAATTTGAACACTATTTTATTGACTATGTATGCATGTGTATGTGAGCACACATATATGCACATTTTTCTTTAGTAGACCTAGAAGGAGATTGAATCCTTTTTTAAAAATTCATCTCTGTGGAAGAAGATAGCATTGTTTGTTGGTAGGTGGATGTGTAATACTAAGGTGTAACTGAAAAAAGTCATCAGCCAAAACTCAGCACTGGCTCTTTGAGTATACAGTGATACCTCAGTTGTCAAACTCAATTCCTTCAAAATTGATGCTTGAACACTGAAAAGTTCAAGAACTGAACATATTTTTCCCATAATAAATAATGGAAAACCAACTAATTGGTTCTGAGGCCCCAAAATTACACTTATAAGTTCATTTTTCCAGGACTTTAACAAATTTCACAATGTTTTCTTTCTTTAACTCTACTATGGTTCTCCCAGTTTTCCTCTTAGCTTTACTGCTGGTATCACTAACTTTCTTTGGAGCCCTGGTTATACTTTACAAACAAAAAAGCACAGTAACAAATGTTTGAACGCACTGGCACAAGCACTGTATGTTGTCTGGGTGAGAGTGGCGCTTAGACTGAAGGGTCAGTCACCCCTTTGTGTCTACTGCAAGACCCAGCGAGTGACTCACTCTCAGCTGTACAGGTCTTTTCGAGTCAGATTTTTGGTTCAACTATTGTGCAGACTTACAAAGAGCAAACAAATTATTTTCAAACTGCCATTCAAGTAATGGAAAGTCTGAGCTTGGTGCCATTCTACAACTAAAGTATCACTGTAGATTTAATTTCTTTCTTATAGAGATCCAAATTCAGACCTTAACATGTGGTAAAAATTTTTGGTAACCAAAAGTGGCATTTTTTTTCTCAGTAATTATGGAAGATACATTTTTTTTTAAAAGAGTAGGAAAATTTATTGAGAGAAGGATAACTTGTATCTAAGAGAGACAGAAGGGGGATTGGAAAATGGGTTGCCCCTGGAAGATACATTTTTGTTGTGGATTATAGAATTGAAACCCTAGGGAAATTAACACTCTTACTTTTGATGCAGGAAATGTACTAATTTTCAGTAGTGTATTACCATCTTTAGAGAAGTTCTGTGAAGAGGTAATGAGATCTAAACATGTTTTAAACATGTAAAACCTTAGACAATGGGTTTGAGCTTGTTTATTTCTTGTGTAAGACAAGCCTCTCACCCACAGTTGAGTAAATTTCTTAAATTCTTGATTAATGGTATTAGATGGTACAGCTTTGTTGAAGGCTAAGAAGGTTCTTGCCAGTTTATGGGATAAAAAGCCAGAGACTTCTGGTTACACATTGCTCTTTTAAAAATTTTTTCTGGTCTCAGGGATTTAGCTCAGTGGTTTCACCTACCTGCTGTGCAAGCACAAGGACCCAAGTTCGATCCCTGGTACCAAAAAAAAAAAAAATTTTTTTTCTAATTTTCAAAATATTTCTTTATAAATTTCTCTTCCTTTCTTAGGGGATAGGTTTATAAAGTTAATAATTTTACATTTCTAAAGATGAAAAATCCTTAAAAATTTTAGCAGACCTTCAGTGCATACCCTGAACTTGGAGGATGGGAGGACACTGTTGTGGTAGTCCTGCAGCTGTTAGTAATATTGAGCTGAGGTTTTTACTTGTTTTCTTTTCTGCAGTGACTGAACCAAGGCTGTGTGACGAATGTTGAAGAAAAAAGAAAAAGTTGAATCCTCTAAGCTGGAACAAAGGATCTACAGCCTTGTTTGTGGCCCAACACCCTGAGCTTGTGTACAGAAATGAAGAGATACTGCAATAGTAAAGCTGAGCATCTAACACTAGCTGTCCTCCTGATAGATCTCCTCGCTCAGCATGTGCTATAGATGTACAATTACATGTGCGTGGCTATATTTTTATTTGCTTGTTCCTAGAAGAGGAAAAAAATCAACTCTTAATCACAACTAGGAATTGATGCTTTAATTTTGGAGAACTTTTTCAAAATTTTTAATTTACTATGGTCCAGCCTAAGATCCTCAGTTTTATCAGGTTTTGTGCACAAAAGAAAAGCACAAAAGTGGAATGCACATGGGCATGTGCTTTCTGTAATCTAGATGGGATTCTTTCTTCAGGCCTACAGTCAAATCTGTGTCCAGAATTTTTTTTGACTTTTTTTGCTTTGTATAATCACAGAATTCATTGCTGCTGATTTCTATAATGATTGGTGTTGTCACGTAAGTGTCTTAATAGCAGGGCTGTCAATAACCTGTGATTTTGCCTTTTCTATAGTCTTATTCCTATGAAGAACCTTGGTTCTGATGGAGAAAGAGTGAAAAGTTTTATCCACCCCCCCCATACCTTTATATTTCTGTTGTATTTTTTTGGTTGTGTACTATGTGCTACAGATTTTTTTCAGTTTGTTACAAACACAGTTTGGTAATCCTTAAATTGGCTCTGCCTGCCTCCAGACAGAAACATCTGTACAAATCTTGTGGGTATTGAATGCATTCTAGTAAAATGGTCAGGATAAGATGAGCTTATGTTTTTCTGAAATTTGTAGCAGAATATACAGTATACTTGTTAAAGCAAATAGCCCTGTTTGAATTTGACATTTGATTCAATATAAATATCTAGTATTCTGTAACAGATATATTTGCTCACCCTAGTTTGGGTCAGTTTAAAAGATATGTTGCAAGGTATACACAAAATCTGAGCAATTGTTCCTATTTGCCTCTTGATCACAGATTTCAGCAACATAGCAAAGGACTCCACTTACTCAAATTGATACTTTGCTTAGTTGCTATAAGAACTTAACGTGTAAAATGCCTTCTTTAGTTTTAGTCCTCTGTAAAAAACCTTGAAGCATGGAGTTGAGGCAAGGAATGGTACTCATTGAAGTCAAAATGACTGCCCACTTCAAATCTTCATTGTGTTTACACACAGATGTATTTATATAAGTCAGAGGCACTTTGTAGATGCTTTGCTTACTTGTTAATCTCTTTGGAAACACAGAAACCAGACCCATTTTGTAAAGCAGAAAATCATGTCACATAGAACATATCCTGTATGTATTCTATTTGGCTACATGGTAATGGAGTCTTAATGATAAATGCAAGGTGATAATTTAATGATGGGATTAGCCTGATCACTTAATATGCAGAATCCTGGAAGTGAATTACTTGCATCAGATATAGTGATATTTATTAATTCTGTACAGAGAGAAAAATACATATAAAACATATGCTTACTTTACATGCACGCAGATTTCATGCTCCATAAATCTTTTCTATTTTTAAATTTACCTTTCTCTAAATGATGTGCATGGAATATGCCTTATTACAGAGAAATGCTGTTCATAATCTATGTGGAAAAGTGCCTACATGGTGGTAATGCTAGCAAGGCAAATAAGACAAATTATCATACCAGTTTACTACTTCACCAGTTAACATTTTATATTGTGATGTTTAAAAAAAAAGTTTATACCTCAAATGTGTATTTTATTTTACAATCAGCTGTGGGATTGGGATGGGAAAATGGGAGGGTTTGGGAGGGAGGTTCATTCACTCATAAGCACTGAAGGGAATCTTCAATGTAATTCTCCTTGCCCACTGTGTTTCTGTTTGCCATGTCTGGTAACATGAATACGGACAAGTAACTCTTTCATAACTAAATCGGATAACTATATTTTACAAAGGTATAGAAAGTTTACAAAGCAGTATCTAAATCTAATTATCATTAGTTGCATTTGCACTAAAGGTGATGATACATACTTTTTGCAATTCTGTAAATAAAATGATTACATTAAAAATATTTGTATTTAAAAAGAATGAAAAGATACATGTTACCTTTAGATAACTGTACTGGTACTTTACTGGAGTATATCCTGCCTGCCCAATCAGATTTAGAAATGAGTCCAGGAAAATGGAAATGTTTCAGAAGAGGTCAACATTTAAAAGGGTATTGGCCTTAAGATAGTATTTCAACCACCTAAAATTATTTTCATTTGACTAATTCCTACATGCCGAATATTAACATTTTTCTCATCCACAGATAATTTTATTCCCCTAAGCAAAAGAAAAATTATCCTTTTACTCTATTTTCTACTCAGTCACTTCTTTGTGCTGTTCGAAACCTGAAAAATATTGGTGATCTGAGGTTTTTGTCCCTGAGTGCTTACTGTGCAGGATAAGAGAGCAGTGTTTCACTTGGAATTCAGGACTCCTGATTTTTTGGTAGAGAAGGAGCAGCAGTTGGTTTGAGATTGTTACAGGGCAGCCAGACCAAGGAGAGGAAGGGAGGAAAGGGTAAGGAGAGAGGTAAGAAAGCAAAATGAGGAAGAGGAAGAATGGACTTCCCATTTGTTCAGTTTCATCAGCTAATTTGTACCAACTGTACATCAGTGTCAGTTGCTATAAAAAGACATTTTTAGTTGGGCCAAGCTGGTTCTCCTGTGAAATTGTGCTGGTTATCTTTAAGCTTATCGGTTGTTTGTCCAGCTAAAACACTTCACCAGTATTTAGTCCAGGTTGTACAGATGGTGTATTTGGCTTACTGTCATTGTTCATCTACAGTCTCAAAACATAATCATTTTAAAGTACCTTGGGAGTGTGTAGAGTGTAACTATAATAGCTTTATGATTCTGATGATGTTTTTTAAAAATAATAAAGTTGGACCTTCCATGTTACAATCAAAAAATTTAAACCAGTATTTAAAAGTGGAAAAGTATTAAAATGTTATGGACAAATGTGCTTGTTTGATTTGTTTTCCTTAACTCCAAGATGGTAGCGTACATAATTCTCGGGGTAGTTAAAAGCTTTCTTGAAATACCAACTGAAAGTGTTCTTCAAAGTGTAGGTTGTAACTGTCTAAGAATCAAAATTATTTGTGAGTTGCAACCTCTTTCTTTCTTTCGTTTTCTCTTCTTTTTTTCCTTTCTCTTTCTCTTTTTTTCTTTTTCTTTTTCTTCTTGTGTTGCTGGGCGTTGAACCTAGGGCCTCATGCATGCCAGACAAATGATCTACCACTGAACAACAGCCCTAGTTCTTTTTTTTTTCTTCTTTTTCTTTGCGACAGAGTCCCACTAAATTGCCCAGTCTAGCTTCAAACTCATAATCCTACCACCTCAGCCTCCTTAGTAGCTAGGATTACAGGTATATGCCAGCACAACCTAAATCTTTTAAAAAACAGAACAGGATAGGCTATATCAAGTACATGGGATATATATGTATATATATAATATACATACACATGTAGTTGGATAAATTTAAATTTTTATTTCTGTGGATCGTTTTAGAAGTTTCATAAAATTGCTAGAGAATGAAGCCATGGATTGAATATTTCTAAAATGAAGCCACAATGTCTGAATCATAGGCATTTAATTTGTAACTCAACTGCCTGAACTTAGCCACAAATAATTTGATTTATGTAAATAACATGGTCAGCTACACTTGTTGCAATCAGGGAATTTATGCCCTGAACAACCTTCAGAAGGGAAGTGTAGATGTGGAGTCACTCATTGGGGTCCCTCCAGGGCTGTATTGGAAGATACTGAGCATATTTCTTTCCTAGTGTTCACAGATGCATCTTAAAAAATGACCCATAAATACAAGCCAACTACTCAGTCTGAAATGCTACAGGGGGAACGTGGCTAATGTGCTGCATTTGACAGAGAAAGGAGTATATGACCTTCCTTGTGAGTTTTAAAGAGCAGTTTTAACAATTCTGATTTTTACCAAAGGCTCAACTTTGGAATATAACCTAATAGTTATACCAATTTCAGACTGGGTTGCTTTTATAGTATATTCTAATTTTTTTTGCCATTGTTGGAGCTTGATTGCAACATGACTTATCATTTGCATATACTAAAGCAAATTTTCTGTGAACATTCCACATCTGCATATTTTTGTTTTGTTTTGTTTTTTGGTACCGGTGATGGAACACAGGACCTTGTGCTTGCGAGGCAGGCGGCGGCACCACTGAGCTAAATTCCCAGCCCTCACATCTGTATATTTCTAATAGCCTTACACAAAGTTAAGCTATTTTGGCCTTTTCAGTCTTTTTCTTCTCTTCCATAGAATTCTTTCAGTTTGGGATATAATTATAAAACTCAAATATCTTTAAAGTTGTTAAAAGATGCCCAGCCAGAATTTTCCTACTACACACTTTTATGAGGTGCTGAATGAGGATCTCTTGTGTTGTACCAGATAGTACTCTACATGCCTTTTCTGACTTCTGTGATGGTAGGTGTTGTCAGAACCACCCATATTTTACAGACGAAGAAACAGGCCAGGGTTTTAGGTCTACTGAGTGACTAGTAAGTAAACGGTTTCTCCATTCTGCTTCTTTTTAATCCCTATTTAATTTGTAGGATACAGCATTTGGTAAACTAGAAAGAGCTAACATGCTTGGAGAGTAACACTTTTATGGTGTGGGCCTACCCTACCTTTCAATATTGGCTTCATGAGATCCCAAATACTTGTTTTGTTTTGTTTTTTGGTACCAGGGATTGAACTCGGGTCCTTGCGCTTTTACAGTAGGCAATGAAACCACAGAGCTAAATCCCCGGGCTCCCCAAATACTTCTGTTTCTCATGAAATTCCACTAGATACTGGAAAGTCAACGAAAAAATTTGACCACCATTTGATGCCTTACGTGCCTTCCTATATTGCAGCTTAGAGAAATGAAACAAGGAACTTAGGAAACACCACCATGAAGCCCAAAGATAGCATTTTATCTCAGACTTGCAGGTATGTCTCAATACTGCTGTCACTGTTTTGTGAGCTGCCTGCCACAAAATGACCACTGAGGCTGCAAATCACAGCAAGCTTTGGATTCACTCCAATCAGTTTACTGTAGTTATTGCATTTCTGTTCTTAGAATTGGGACTCTTAATGGTGGTTAGATCCAGCAGCAGAGAATCTGCATGGCAGCAAAGTCAAGGTTTAGTCAAAGTCCAAGCCAGTACTCAAAATTAGTAAATTTTTTGTTTTTCTTCATGGTGGTGCTGGGGATCAAACCCAGGCAGGGCCTTATACCTGCTAGGCAAGTGCTCTGCTACTGAGCCCCGTGATCAATGCAGTAAATATTTAGCATCTAATACATGCTAGGCAGTGTTCCAGGATTGGGGATACAGCAGTAAACAGGACATCTGGATTTCATCGTTTTTGTTATATCCAAGCTTTTTAGAAATTTATCCAAATTAAGAGGAAATTGGCTTTGAAATCAGGAGTATTTGAATAAGGTACACTAATAGAGTAAATCACATTTAAGATTTACAAAGCTTTTTGTTTATTCTCCATTCTCAAAATAATTTAATTTATAGTCAGTGATGGACTTAATTCCCACAATCCAATAGATGTGTTGTTTCTTAGTGAGTTTCTAAATGTGCTGGGTTACCATATATTCAACATACTGAGAAAGAATAACACTGAAGGTTTTCTGGCTTTCCCATTTGGACATTGTTATCTTGAGCAAGTCATTTTAGTGTGTCTAATGTTCTAAAATAAGAGCCACCTATCATGGTTACATCACAGGTTTGTTTAGGGAAGAGCAAGATGATGTACTTTAAGATGCTTTGAGGATGTAAGCCAGATACAGAGAAGTATCGTGGAAAATAAAAGGAACTGACACTAGAGGGACTGAGAATGGGGTTGTGGAAAGAGGAGAAATGGAAAGGAGATGGAAGAAGGGTGGATGGACATACCACATAATTTACGGAAATGCCACAATGAATCCCATTAATTTGTATAATTAACGTGTTAACATACACAAATCTCAGGAGTTATTAAGGCAGCTACAAATACATGCTAGGTAGTAGCTTTTGAGTGCACCTAAAGTCAGATCTGTATATTTAAAAAGGTGTGAGGTGGTAAAAAGGTAGCATGGGTGTGGGGGTGAGTGGATGGATTGTGGAAAGAAGGAACAAATGAAACTGGAGGGGTAAAAGGATTGTTCATTTCAATAAGGTGCAGATTTGAAAACAAGGAATATATGGTAAAGGTATCCAAAAAGGATATGCTGAGTACAAAAAGAGGAGATCCATCATCTCCTTTTCCTCTGGGCCTCAAGCTCCATAAAGAAGTGCAGTGCCAGCCAGGGGCAGTGGCAGATGAGCCAGGCATCCCAAGGAGGCAAATGCTGTGACCCACAGAGGTCTGGGATCCAAAAGGTTAGAGTTAGCTGTGCAGCTAGCTTCCAAGGGGAGATTATCAGAAGGAAGACAACTGGCTGAGCCATTTCTGCTGAGTATCTCTGGTGCTCTGGGGAGGTCCTAGAACAGTGATGGCAAACCTTTTAGAGCTTTCAGTGATACAGCCCACTGCAGCACTCGTGCCATCAGTTCACCACCACTGACCTAGACTGCTCCCCAAATTAGGTACTTACTTGAGAACCATATTTCAACCACTAGAAAAAGACATTTCTGTTCTTGGGTGACAGAATGATTCAGTGCAGATAAGTACACATATGAGGTAAGAATAAACAGCAATTCATAGACTATGTAGTGCTGGATTAGACCTTAAAAGGCCTGATCCACTGGCTCATTTTATAAGGAAACTGAGGACAAGAGGTAATGAGGTGAATAACCTAAGGCTCCCAGCCAGTTAATAGCAGACCAAGGGTTAGAATGAAGGTCTCTCAATTCTCAGCTCCAACACAGCCTTTCTCTTATTATAAATTTCTCTTTGCAGTAAATGTTTATTAGCCTTTCAACAACCATTGAAGACCTGTAAATGTATGGAATTTGTTTTTAGGAATAAGACCTCAGTCTAGAGGATAACATGGGCAAGATTTATGAGTTCAGGGGGAAAAACATGTTTAACTTTTATTTATGTATATATAATTCATCAAGAAACACTGGAGATATGTGTTCACTGTTTTTCTGAGGGGCATGGAGGGCTTGGATTCTACGACCCAGTAAGCATGGTCCGGGGGTGTTACAAATGGCTGTCTCCCAAGAACTCAATTTAAACCTTGAACTATCCAGGTTGGACCAGCAAACCAATTTTAAGCTTTGGTTACTTAACAAGTGCCACGGCCTGGAGAAAGAACGTTCAGATCTGCTGAAGGAGCCATGGGCCAAGGTGGGGCCCACACAGAACTAAGTATATTTTGCAGTAGAGAGGAAGTTAAGAGCAACAGCTGTCACAGGTCTGCCCTAGATGAGACTGAACTATGCAGGAAGTGCACCCAAACTTCATAGCTCCACTGAAGGAGCCAGGTGAGGCTACAGCCCAAGTCTAGAGTGGCACGGCAAGATAAGACACTGTCAGCTCTTTGGGGCTGAAAACTAGGTTGTAAGGTTCTTTAATCACATATCAGGACCAACAATAATCTAGATTTGCTTGTGTCCAAGGAGTGCAGACTGACCAAAAATCGTTCCCTCAACTGTCCACCACTCTACCCAACAGTCCTTTCAATCCCTGATCAGTTTCAATTTACAAGTGACACAGAAACAAAGACATGCTGTAATACACACAGGCTAAGTGGCTGCAGACCTTCCAATTTTGATTACTTCCTGAAGCCTTCTTGCCAAGTTTTGACAGAACGCACAAAGCACTGCTATGCTTTGTTAGTGGCTGGCACAAAGCCTGTTTTTATGCTGACAGTTGGCTTCAGACTTAACTGGAACGCTGTTTAATGGGTTTCCTGGTCCAGTGTAGCGGACCTGAAAGTTACAGTACAAAGGAGCAGCTTTGGGGCTATAGGGCACACTTGGTAGCATGGATAGTGTATATGCGATCATCTGTGTAAGTACTTCAAATTTGTGTGTGTGCTTTTGTCTTCTACTGTCTTATGGGAGGGCAATAGTGGCCAAAAGTCTTTCTCAGGGGCAGTCATTCCACAAGCTGAAGATGTGGAGACCTCTGTGGTGTTTAGGGATTATGGGGGTAGGGTTGGAAATCACCAAATCCAAGTAACTTTTCTACTTGGTTGGCTGTCACTCCTCTCTAGGACTCATTCTGATTTATTAACCAGCACTTGTTCTCCTTGAGTGTTTTCCAACTTGGTGCTTCTGAAAGAACAATTTTCAAATATGATTAACTCCCAGTTGTACTGAGAACTTCACACTGAAATTCAACCCTATTATATACAGCAGCAGATCCACCTGCAAAGTTGTTAGAGCTGCTAAAGTCCAGGCCCCACTCTAGATGGGGAAACAGAAACCCTAGGGCATAGGCACCAATGTTTAAACAGGTTCTCCAAGTATGTGTGACACCCACTGGAATTTAAAGCACTGTTAACAGAGCACTCTGCCCCAGCTGTTAGCACAGGTTTGCTAGCAACTGTGAGACTTGAACTCACATCCTGACACAAGAATGCCCACACCTCTTGGCAGCTCTCAGACTTGCTCAGAGGGAGAGGACATTCCATGTACACCACAATTAAAATGTCATGTTAATCTTAAAACATGTAACTATAAACAACCATTTGCCATCTTCTCCTAGCTTCCAGCATAAAGGTTACCCATTCTTTTTGCTGATGGGGCAAAGTTCATTAAAAATAAATTCTAGCTTTACAGCATAGGAGCATAGTTGGAGAAACAATGGTCTTTTAGAAAAAACTCTCAACAAAGTGTTAATGTAAGTGCTTCACCCTCCTATATAGTGAATCGAACTTGGTGTGCTTTGCTGCTTTGTGTCCTTTGAGCTCACACTGTTTGCTGTGAGAGTCCTTGACGATTTTACTCTGTATTCTCTCCTGCATGGAGGAAAAACCTGATGTAGTTTAGACTAGGAATGACCCCTTGGTCCCCAGTCCATGCACCTACTGGGAGATGGTGCAACTTTCAGTGGGGTCTAGAGGTCTTCCAGTCAGTGTGGTCATGCTCTAGAAGGGACTCTGGGACCCAGCTTTCTTCCTGTTGCTCTGATTACTAGCCAGGAGATAAACAGGCCTCCAGCACCACACATTTCCCACCATGATGTATGTGGTACCACAAAGCCAAAACAATGGGACCAATGTGTCATGGGCTGAAATCTTCAAAACTATAAGCCAAAAACCCCTTTCCTGCTTATTTTTCTCAGGTATCTGTTACAGCAATGGAAAACTACCTGTCCTGCCACATGCATGTCACTGCCCATCAATACCCAAGCAGGATGTGGGGTGCAAAGTCCTTCATTTTCTGTCTACACTGCTTTGCTTGGGAGAGGATGACCACATATGTGATCACAGGTAATTTCAAGAAGAAAATCAAACTAAATCTCTAGAATCTGGGCCCTGGTTGGTAGTGGCTCAAACATACCTTTTCACTTCTACAGCAAGCATGGTCAACAACTGCAAATAAACCAAGTCAGCTCTTCTGACAAATCCAACCTTGGCTATAGGAAGCTGTACAAATTCCCTTCTCCAGTTCAGCTGATACAGCTTAAATACATACTCAGAAAGCGTCCTCCTAACACCTCCCACCTTTGATACACAGTAGTCTGGCTAAGACACTAAACCTAATCAAACCCTTTAAGGAGAAGAAAGATCATTTTAATGCACATACACCAGCCTGCCATTAATACTGTAGAGTTAGATAAATGACTGTGTGACCCTTCTTATGGAATTATAAATTACAACTCTGCCAGAATTTGAAAACTTCCAAGCCTCAGGCCTCAGGCCTAGGATTAAGCCAAACAAAAAAGGCTACTGCTTACACTTTAAGTATTAACTTCCTTTTCATAATTTACTGGAACTGGAACAAAGTACTCTATAACAAAAAGTATACAATTTAGTAATTGCACAAAACATTAATTCAGCAAGAGGATTATTGGTTACAGTCACCAAAAATGAATACTCAACACACTTTTCACTGCTGCTTCCAAGTAAGAAGTCACTAGCTGAAAAGTCACAAGTGGAGCAATTTAAACTTTATATAGAACAGAAAAGGTCACTGTTCCACAACAATACTGCAGTCATAATCACTCAGGCTCCCATGCTGCCCGCAGGACTGGAATGTTTCTCAGAGTCCATCTTCTACATGAGACATCAGCTTTCCAAGACCAAAACTTGAAGCATTAGATGGAATAATACAAAATAAGGAGTTATTATTTATACAAAACTCGTAGATTAAAAAAAAAATTAAGATTCAATAACTCTGTTGATCCCCTGAGGAAGCTAAGAGCTTTTATGTATCTATCAAAGAGCCCCATGTGATTGATTCAGTCACCAACCTCCTGGCCACAGGATCAAGGCACATGACTCCAGGGCCATTCATGTGGTTCCGTCATTGGCTCTCCAAGCTGACTTTCCCTTCATTAGGCTTGGCGAGCAAGCCAGGGTTTCCTGGACATTATCAAGAACTTCTAGCCCAAGCTAGAGTGTTTTATCAGTACACAAGTTGATTTTCTTTACTTCTTGAACACTTTCAATAAGCTCCTAGTATAAGAAGCTTTATTATAATATATACAGATTTGATAGTTTTTTTAAAAAACTATCTAGATTTTTTCAACCAAATAAATTAAAATGTCTTTAAAGAGATTAAAGTTGGCTTAGAGAAATGGTATTTTCCTTTCAAAACAGTGTTTCCACCCTCTTGAGTTCTAAGAGGTTACAGACTTGCTAGTACTGTACTTATAAGCAACATTAAGAGATCTGCTATCTTCAGTAAAGAGTATGAAACTCTCTTAAAACCTAACGCTGAAAACTCGTGCTACTGCCAAGCTAGACAAACATTTATATTTAGACATGAGGTCTGTCTGAACAAACAGCCTACAGAGAGGAATGCAGTGATTTGTCTTCTTGATAGAGAACTATTCAACACTGCTTAGCCCACTATTCTATAGTTTGAGAATAAAATTCTTCCCTGGAAGAACCAGGTCTCCTCTGAAGAATGTTAGTATCCCAAAGTCAAAACAGACCAGCACCAAGTGAATTATTAGTTTACAAAAAATAAACTTGGCTCTTAAAACAAAGTTTCTATAACTCACCCTAAATTAACTATAAAATTAGAAGTTGCTGGCTACAATATAATTTTTAAAATCCATTTTTAACCCCTCAGAGGCGCGGCAAAGGACAATCTCACACTGATCACATGAACTTCATTATTTCATTAAAAGAAAACCCCTTTTCCCCAGCTTGTATTTGCTTTCAGAAATGCACCATAGATTACCATCTGTGCTGCTTTACAGTGTGAAATCCACACTGAGACCTTTCCACAGAACATAGCATGTACAACACTGAGCTGTGTTCAGATCTGAGCCATCTGTATGGAAAAGACCTCCAACTTCTCTGAAAAAGCCAAATGCAAGCAGTCGTCTCGCTGATTACATCTATTCATCTTCCAGGAGACATTGTATTGAGATTTTTAATTCAGATTTTATATTAGTCCTTTAGAACCCAATGCCCATGTTTGTTCAGAATTATCAGGCTATTCAAGATGCTTTCTTGGTGCATGTTCCTTGAAGGTCTTGTAAATTTATCTTTGACCTATAGCCATAAAAAAAAAAAAAAAAAAAAAAATGAACAAAGGACAGGAATGCAAAATTTTAATTTAGGAGTAGTGTATTTAAGTTTTCATGCTTGCATTTTTTTGTGTTTTTTGTTGTTGTTGTTATACTGCATTTTTTTAAGTATAGGGAAAACATGTTTAAGTCTTACCTGTTGTGAATCATGTGACTTTTGACAAGATGCCCTGCTGCCAATGCTGCCATCAGTGACAATTCCCCAGCCATTACTGTACCACACACTATTCGGGCAAGCTGCCGGGCATTTTCCCCAGGATTGTCTATGCATGCTCCTTGGACACCTAGCATCTATGGTCAAGAGACAAAGATTCACCCTTCAAGTCAAGAGCAATGATTACCCAAATCAAAACAACTACAATGACATCGAAATACAACCCAACTCCACTGGAAGTGAAAACTTCCAAGATTTGCCAGTCAGGACTGACAATTCATATACCACAGGTAACAAGATCAACAGGCTGACTGGCAGTGCACATTTATTTGCTCTCTTCATCTACTATTGATTTATCAAGCACTTGCCTGAATAAGCTACGCTTATGTGGACATGCTAGGTTAGGCTCATAGGAAACAAAAGAGCAACAGTCCAGGTAAATATGGAGAGGTGCATATACTGTCAAATGAGAGAGAACCCCAGGGGGTCCAAGCTGGTTGATCACTGGGCTATGCCTGGTCAGTCATACCTGTAGACAGGCTTGCTGAGGTAAGAGGCTGGTCCCACCGCCCACAGTTCCTATTTCTACAGATGGCATGGTGCAACTAATGTACAAATCTTCATTTGTTGGACCACTTGCTTCCATTAAAGTAATACAGTTTGAACTTCCAACATTCTGTGCTGCATCCTGGGGCAGAAAAAAAATAGATATAGATACACACACACAAAGAGACTATGTGTCCTTCACTTAAAAACAGGCTGGAGAGGGGCCAGGGATTTAGCTCAGTGGTTCCGCCATCTGCCTCGCAAGTACAAATTCCCGAGTTTGATCCCCGGTACCAAAAAAAAAAAACAGGCTGGAGAGCTCACCTGTCCACAAGCAATGTAGATAGCAGTGACAATGTTGGCTGCATGGGCATTGTAGCCCCCTATACTCCCAGCCATGGCAGAGCCCACCAGATTCTTATTAATGTTCACATCAATTAGCGCTTCCGTAGTCGTTTTTAATACCTACAAAACAGTTGTGGACATTTTACATCTTCCCCTAGCAGATTAAGGAGAGTGGTATCCACATCTACCTTTCTGTGCCTCTGTCAGATGTGGCTTCCTGTAAGCCCTGTCCTCAATAACAAGAGTGTCAATGAGGTTTGTTCCTGTGCATACCACACACAGACAGACAAGGTACAATAAAATACACATCTTTATTGGAAAATATAACCCCATTAATTTAACTTTATTAAAGTGCTAATATTCCTTCCTCTAACTTGTTTAACCCAGTTAAAGATTGCAAAATTTAAAAGCAAAGATACTCATCCAGTCACTCACTTCTCTGACAACCTTGGCTGGAATGACAGCTTCACAAACAACAGTCTTCCCTCTTCCCTCGATCCAGTTTATGGCAGCAGGTTTCTTGTCCGTACAATAGTTACCACTCACTGCTAGAATTTGCATTTCAGGGAAATATTCATGAAGTTTTGAAAGTGCTTTCTCGGTGCCCTATTGACAAGCCAAAGTGGGGGAAAAAACACATTAGAATGTATGAAGCATGGATCAAAGGATTTATGTGTACTTATGAAATATGGGTGAATATAATTCTTTTTCAGAGAAGCATAGCACATAACAGCTGTTCTTTTAAACATTCCTGTGACTTATCTTCTCAGTTAGGTAAACTACTGATGTATTTCTAAGTATGAAAACCAAGTTATTTTTAGTCACTGATAAACAGAATGCAGAGAAAAATAAAAATGTTTAAAATGCTCAACAAGAATGTAAGAAATACTCATATGTTGCTACAGAGTAACTCAACCCATAATCAATGTGCAATAGCCTCTAGGAATTAAACTGTTATTTGGAAATCCTAGTTACTTAGGTCTGTAAAGAAAAGCAGATGGCCAAAGTCAATCTTATTAATGAAGAATCACTGGATTTATATTACATAAAATATAAATATGCTTTCCAACAAACTAATTGAACTAGTAACTCACACTTCAATAATCCAAAACATATTTACTGGAATTTAAAACAATTTTTAATAGTGGTAAAATACATGTAACATAAAATATAACATCTTAACCATTTCTAAGTGTAGACTGGTAACTCTGCAACTTATCTCTTTTCAGATACACTGTATCCATGCTCACCTTTGAAATCATGTTCATCCCCATGGCATCCCCTGTCTTAGACTGGAAACGGATATAAAGGTTTCGTCCAGCCATACTGGTGTGAAGTTTCTGTAGACGTGCAAATCTGTGAACCAAAGAAGCAAAGACTTTATTTCACTCTTTTCAGTTACTTCATGCTTACAAGAAAGCTCATCAAGATTACTTATTTTCTTCTTCAACAAAACAACATATGAGAGATACTATTTCAATTCAGCTAATTCTTAGATGCTGAAGATGGTGGGCTGTAAGACAGTCATTTCTTAGTAAGCTTAAAAAGTCCAAATGAAAACAAACACTAGCCTGATACAATGACTACAATTCTTGTTAATTTCAACTTCTGCATTCAAAGTAAACCTGCTATACTAATGTTTCTATACTCCTTAGCAAGTCTTTTCTCCAAAGACAGTTCTCCCCAAAGACAAAGTGGTATTATCATTAAAGTTATTATCTCATATTTTGTATTAGTTTTCTCTAGGAAGGCAATGATTTGAATCAACATCCCCTAACTGAGCATAAGTATTGCTCATTCTAAATGACTGAATTCAAAGCTTGATTATGTTGTTATGTCAAGCAGGCAATATATTAAATAATGTTTAGCAATAAGAGAAAATGGCAGTGGTTTTGAAATAAATGTAAATGTACAAATAAACCCACTCACACACCTGCTGGTGCTATCAAAGGCCTCCTTTATCACTGCAAACCCTTCAGGGGTTTCAAGCCAGGCCTTCACTTCTGCAGAGTCACAAGCACGGGGAAGACGCACCACTGGGCCACGAGTCATCCCGTCCGCAAGGACTCGGCTGCTGGCTCCTCCACCAAGCTACGCAGATTATTACAGAAACACTTATTAATCCTGAAAATGCTTCTACTTGTCCCAAAAGGTGTCCTTTTTCTTATCCAAATCTGTTCTGGGTGCCTTGCCACAGGTTTATTTTTAAAATGAAAAAACAGATAAATTCCAACTTACACTGATTGCTCTGCAACCTCTATTAGTGCTGGCCACAAGACAACCTTCTGTTGTTGCCATTGGAACTTGAAATTCTTTTCCATCCAAGCACAAAGGTCCTGCCACTCCAACAGGGATGGGCATGTACCCAATAACATTCTCACAACAAGCTCCCATCACCTACAAGATCAAGTCAGGCAGCAAATGAAAATCTGTACTGCAAATATACAGTGACTCATCTCAGTTTTGTCTTTAATAATTTGCTCCTAACTTAATCCTTCAGTATATTTTTCAATAAAAAATTTAATTTATTCTTTAAAGTGGTTCAAATGCTAATATATTTCAGTAATGACTATAAAAACAGGAAAATATTTGAATTTCTAAGGCCTGTATCATAAATGGTATACAAAATTACAAATACTTCAAAAAGGAAAATGTTTTATATAACTGTACATTTAAAACAACTAGTCA
This sequence comes from Heterocephalus glaber, assembly GCF_053883595.1. NCBI lineage: Eukaryota > Metazoa > Chordata > Mammalia > Rodentia > Bathyergidae > Heterocephalus > Heterocephalus glaber. Next base: position 699,520 of record NW_028258471.1, on the reverse strand, counting down.
AGGAAAAAAAACTAAAAAGCTACAAAGCAAACTGTCTAACTGAAACAATAACATACCAAGGAGTAATTATAATCCCTGTAAGGTAAATACTGCAAAGAGGAAGGCTCTGGAAGCTTTTTGGAAAGTAACTGTCGGCGAATAGATACACCTCGTTCATGGGTTTCCATCAGAGTCTCTAATTTATAAGCTGGGATGTGCTTCGCATTAACCAATTGGATGATTTCAGCATCACTAAGGAACTTTGCACCTTTCTAAAGGAATGGAAAAGAAAACAGGAGGGAGGTCAGACACAGAAGTGACCTGAAGGACTATTCTTCATATTGTTCAGAATGCTAAACGAAAATACACAGATCTTTTCTACTATATTACTGTAGTTTTTAACACAAAGATATCCCTGCAAAATAAACAATTCACTTAATATATAAATAATGCCAAATAATACGATAAAAACCATCATGGTAATTTTACAATACAAAGACAGACTTGCATTATTATACAGTAAAAAGAAAAATCCATGTGACTTAGCAAGGGTCAAGTGTGTTTGATGTTGCAGCTATTGTTCAGATTCTATTAAATTTTTTATAAAGTTTGATTTTAAATTTTTGAACAGGTAGTGTATTCATACAGTTCAAAAAAACTAAATATAAAAGATGCATAACAAAGCCTTCCTCCTAACCATGCCTGTCATCTGCCCAGTTCTTCGCTACCTACATTCAAGTATCTGTTGAGTCAGAGTATATAAATTTGTAAATTTATAAAAGTTAAAACTCTTGGGCCAGGGAGTTAGCTCAGTGGTTTCGCCACCTGCTGCACAAGCGCAAGGACCAAGGAGTTTGATGCCCAGTACCAAAACAACAAAATTTAAAACTCTTAATCTTAATAAATATTGGTAAGTTATCTTCTCACCGCAATGTAAGAAAATGCCTTTCCTCACCACCTTAACAGAGTGTGACTAAATTTCTGGATTATTGGCAAGCTGATAAAGAAAAATATCGCAAGTACCCAGCATTACTTGCATTTCTCTTAAAATGAGGTTGACTGTAAAAATTTGGTATCAATTTGTAAGAACTTTTTATGTATTTGGAAGATCAGCTCTTTGGTCTTAGATATAAACTCTTCACATCTTCCCCTGGTTTATTAGCTGTCTCTTCAATATGCTTGTGATGCAACACACACATATACAATCACTCATCTCCACTAAATTGGCAGCTCATCTGTCAATAATCACAAGAAAGCCAGTCTTTCACCTTTCACATTAATATTCATCTGATTATGATCAACGTTAACTATACGGTATATGTATTACCAGGGCAAATTCTTTCTTCTTTTAAAACTTGCCAAGTACCAGCTAAATCCTAAACAGTCTCAAGAGATAGACTCAGCCTTCTAAGAGGGTGGCAGAGATAGTCATGTAAACAGATGATGAACAGGAATGCCTAACTGCAAACTAACAATGCAGTCTGTACAGGGAGCTTCAGATGAGAAACCAGCACTTCTATTTAGAAGAACAGAGGCAGGTTTTACATTTATTCTACAGGTATGATCACCCGGAGGAGAAAGTAGCCAAGATAACAACAATAGGAACCCAGAGTTGGGACCTGTATTCAAAAGCGTATGATTAAATAATGCAGATAAAACACATTCAAGCTTATAGCATTTTGCCTAACCCGAAAACATTTTTATGTTGAGTAGATAAATTAGCAGTTAACCCATCAATATACTACTTTCGTCAAGTTGGAAGTTTCAAACTTCAAATATTCTTATTAAAAAATACAGAACCATTCAGCTACCAAACCTTCATCAAAACCAAACCCCATTAAATGGAAAACAAAAAGCAAAGTCTGAAGCATCACAATGTTAAGCTTATGGCAAAAGAACATGCCAAGCTTAAAGATGTTAACACTGAGCTAGTACATATTCAATCTCCCTCTGGACCAGCTCATTTTGGGAGGCAATAAAGAAAAGAGCTGTACCCAGAGCAGAAGACTCAAGCTCAGTCCAGCTTCCCTACTCTGCTTTGCGGCTGCTGTCTGCATGCCTAGGATCCAATCTGTGAAATAAAATGAAGTGTCCCCATGGTTTGATCAATGAAAAACAACCAGTATTTATTTGCTTAGGTTATTACAATATATAATACACTCAATGTGAATGTTATACAATCAACATTTTTGTGTACAAGTTTAGGGTTGAGGAGGCAGATCTCAAAGAGTTAAACACAAGTACCATAAAAGGACAACTGAAAGGTCCTTATTTTTTTGAACACATGTCCCATGGCCCAGATGGGACAGCCATTCATGTACCACCACTGGCTCAGGAGTGAGACGAACTATAGCACCGTTGTGAACATGTTAAAGAGGGAGATGATTTGAGCAGAAATAATAAAATGAAAGCAAAGTCTTCATAAAAATTTATAAAAACTAAACACGGTCAAAACATTAAAATTTCCAACTCAGGTTCACAGGAAAAAAATCTGTAATTATAATTCTAACACCCACCCTGTAAGTCTTGGTACACGTATACAAACAAACACACCTCTTATGCACATATACAAATTAACCTCAGAAAAACTAAGAATGCTTGATCTCATTTATATGTGAATCTAAAACAGAAAAATACATAAAGTAGAGTAGAATGATTGCTAGCAGCTGGGGGCAAAGGAAATGAAAGGTTGGAACAGATACAAAGTTTTGGTTATGTAGGATAAATAAGGTGTGGAGACCTAATAGTGAAAAAAGTTACCATACACGATGTGAGCTAGAAAGCTGCTAAGAAGGTAGATCTTAACGTTCTCACAAGGAAGGAAAGAGTAACAATGTGAGGTAAGAAATATATTAATTAGCTTAACTGTGGTGATTACTGACAACATATAGGTATATCAAAATAACCAAGTTGTACATCCTAAATATATATAATCTTGTCAAATATACCTTATAAAGCTGGGAGAAAAGGGTACACCTTGCCAAGAAATATGAAAAAAAAATTTTTTCAGCAAAAGAGTGGGTTAAAGAGATGGCTCAGTGGTAGAGTACTTGCCTAGCATGTTCAAGATCCTGAGTCCAATCCCCACCATGGCAAAAAAAGGGAGTGGGGTTGGGAGGAATAACCAGATATGGATGGTACACGATATCTGTGTTAAAGCATGAATGGACCCATACAGTCATGGAAGCAGAACACCCTGTCCAAATCTCAGGAAAGAAAGCCACCTTCATCATGAGTTTAAACTTATAAAACAAAACAAAAATTTTCACTAGGTGTGGTGAGACACGCCTCTAGTCCTAGTTAACTCAGGAGACTGAGGAAGGAGGATCCAAAATTCAAGGCCAGCCTGAGTGAGACCCTGTTTCAAAATAACATTTATAAAAAAGACTGGTAAGAACACTTGTCTAGCATGTGTGAGACCCCAAGTTCAATCCCCAGTTCTGCAACAAGTAATAAAATTAAACTAATAATTTAAATTTTTTAAAAGCAAAAAAACCTTTCTTATACCTTTGAAGTTTACTTGTATAAACACTTCTGAGGCCTTAAGACATTTTGTGAGAATATAATGGTTGCTTAGCTGTATTGGAAACTATGATAAACTTTCAGGTTTTGTCTCTGGAATCAGAAAATCTTGTACCATGCTTCTAACTTTACCATCTCTCAAGCTTTGGGTTTCTCATCTGAAAAATGGAGATAATTCCACCTGCCTCACAAGGCTGTAGGGAACACAGAGCATCTGTACACCATGTAACAGTACCTAGAACTGAATAGGACTCAGTAGTTTTTCCTTCCTTTAATAAAAAAGAACAATTCTTTTAAAGAACAATTCCAACCTTGAATCCACACTCTCCTTACCTCTGCATTCCCAAGTATCTGCAAACATTCTTCAGCAGGCCGAGGGTCTGTGGGAAGTTGAATTTTAGGCTCCTGTGTCACCAGGTCTGATGGAGTATCAGGCGAGCAGGGGCCACCAACAATAAATGTAGCTCTGTTTGAGGTGTCGGTTTCAGCCACTAAGGGTTTTATAACTTCAACTGTTGTTGAAGAGATCGAAAAAATATCAAAAACACCAAACACAAATTTTAAGTAGACTCTACTTTATGACAAAAGTCACCAATAAAAGCACTGAAAGAGAGTAAGATATTACCTTTTCTTTCTTGGTTTATCCCTGTTTCTTCTTCAACTGCCTGGAATTTCTGGTTGTTTCTGACAAGCATAGGTTCACGTCTACAACAATTGTCAGGGACTTTCTTTTGGGTCACCACAGGAGATGTGATAGGATTTTTTAATGAAAGTGTAGATTCTGTCTCTGCTTGTTCAAAGAAAATGTACTTGACAGCCAGAAGGAGAGCTAAACTTAGGGTAATAACTTGCTCAATATCCATGCTGATCATTCTAAATAAAAGAAAGCAAAGATGTTATTATTTAGCAGTAGAAAAGGTACAATCTAAACTTATAGTAGCATAGAATACTGTGATTAATAAGCAACACAGTAGATTTCAGTTAACTTACTTGGAGAGATAAAACTGCCAGAGGGAAACACTTGGTTCAATTCTCTTGGACACATTTTCATCCAGTCCTAAAGAAACCTTAGACTGTTCTGTAGTACTGTTTTGAGGCGAAGAATCAGCTATCCAGCGACTGTGAGCATGAACAAGGACCAAGCCTAATGACTGAAATAAAACAGAAAAATTATACATCCTCTACCTCACTTATATATTCTCTGAGAACCTAAATTTCCCATCTTTAACAACTAGACAGCTACACATGGCCTTCTCTTGCCATAAGAAAGCCTGCAGGCTTGCCATGTGACTAAATAAAGTAGTGACCCCGTTACTATAGAAACATCCTGAAAAACAGGTTTCAAAGATAGGTAGACGAACCTGAAAAATCTGTTTAGGGTAGAAAGACTAATAATGACCAGGATACTTAAACAAGTAAAGAACTAAGTTAAGAAAAGGCAAGACAATGAAATATCATTAAAAGTCAAATTTTATATATACAAACACAGGAAGCAAAAGAAGAAAATCCCAAAATTAAAAGAATAATATTCAGATCAAGGATACTGAAGGAGGAAAAAAAAAAAACCTTTCTCATTACCATAATCATCTTGACCCTCTGAGTTACAGGATTTGGTTTATTTTCTTCTTCTTCTAAAACTCGAGCAAAATGGCTGAGCTGCCAAATTGGACGACCCTCACGGCTTTCCCGAGAAAGCTGCAAAGTATGTCAGTGTTACATTAGAAGGTACTCATTTTGTTTGGGTAAACTGATGTAACAATCAATATTCTTTTACCAATTCTGCAAGTAAGAATTGTTCTTACCTCCAATACCAAGGACACACAAGCTGGGAAAAAAGTCATAAATACGAAGTAGTTGGCAAGAACTGACATGCACCCAAAGCAGCACATGATTTCGAGTTGACGTACCCCTGAGTAGAGAAAAAAATCAATGTGTAACTAGCAAAGCATGTGGATTTTTGAAGCTGCATATACCACAAGGACTTCCTGCCAGTGAACAAACACATGAAAATATCACTACATTAAGCTCTTTACCACCTACAGAAATCAGAATTAGCAGCTCAAAGCTGATGTCAAGGCCTACCAAACAGAAGTAACTATGGAACTCTTAGTCCCTTAAGGGACAATAACTGTCTTCTCCATGTCTCCCAACAACATGGCGTCAGGCACAGAGGTAGTGTTTAATACGCATCTGATAAAGAACTATTTGCAATTTGCTTTAGTCAAAAGGAAGTGTCTTATTTGAAGACAAGTGTAGAGGGGACCAAGTATTTTACTGGAGGAATGTATGCTCCTTCAATTTATACTATTGTCTTAAGCAATTCACCTCTGAATCAAGGACTTTTTATAGAACTTACTGCCAGCTATGCCATTCCTGGTACAGTATCAATGTAAGTATTTCTTGTGTACCACTAAATTCTAACTTCCATATAATCTCTGTAAGGCTTACTGATGTTCTTATAATTATTTTGGTTACTTCACTGATTTGTTTGGAAAGATGACAGAATACAAAATAATTCAACACTGAAAATTAACAAACATTTCCCTACAAAATATCTAAAACATCATTTGGTAATCTCAAATAGAAAGTAAAAGTTATAGAGATTGGAAAAGACTTTATATACATTTCTCACATCACTCAAAATCAAAATGTTTTGCAATATAAATAAAAATTATTCCCTTTTCTAATAAAAACTGCTAAAAGAAGTTAGTATTAAAAACAAAGTATATTTTATTTTCTAATGGTAAGAGACCACTTAATAGAACAGAACAAAAGCACTCATTACCACCTTTTCAAAATTCGAAGTCAGTCTCAAATGTAAAAATTTGAGACTATAAAACAACAAAAGCATTATGAACCAACCTATTAAAACAGTAGCTGAATATAAACCTTTCAAATTCAAGATTATCAAAACCATACTTCACCCTTTTACAAACTATTTCTCTCCATACACAATGCCTTCTGTTGTTACAGTATGTATTCTAGATATTCCTTACTGTCCAAAAGTAAGTCTGTCTGTACTACTTTTACTACCCTAAGACAGAGGACTGATTCATATGATTCTAAAAAGCAACAGCTTCTCTCTCTCTCTCAAGGCCTAACGCATAATCAGCATGCATTGTATCACAGAGCCAGAGCTCTAAGTGGGGCTTTCTTTTCATAATGGCTTTTTCTCAGGGTTACTAACAGGGTTGGAAGTATAGCTCAGTGGTAGGTTGCTTGCTCAGCATGCATAAGGACCTGAGTTTTCCTATTTCATATGTGTTCAATCTGTCCTTTTCTGTCCTAAGCCAAATTCTTAATTTCTGTGTAGTTTTCAAGATCTCTAGCTTTTGAAAAAAACTAATTAATTTCCTTTGTCCATCTCTCAGACCACATATGTCATGACAAAACTCATAATCCTACTACATCCTGCCATCACTTTCAAATGAATAAACCTTGGTTTCATGACCTGCTATGACTTCCTACTTAATCTTCATCTTCTCATATATTCTTTTGTTTGAAGAAAATCACATAGGTATATTTTCATTTGAGCAACATTTTACTTGATTGTAGTAGTGATTACAAAGTTTTGTCAAATCCTACTTATCAGGCTATGGTGTCCTCCGCCTGTAATTCCAGCACTCTGGGAGGCTGAGACAGGAAGATTACAAGTTAGAGCCCAACCTGGGCAACTTAGCAAGACCTTATCTCAAAAAACAAAAATAAAGTAAAATAAAGGGACATGGCTGTAGCTCACTGTGAAGGACCTGGGTCCAATGCCCAGTACAAAAAATAAAACAAAAAGTGTATTTTTAGTCACGTAAATTCTTTATTCCTTCTTCTAAAAATTTTAATGCTAGAGATTGAATCTTTGTGTTCTACTATGCAACCATACCTCAACACCAGGTATGTGCATTTCTAAAACAAATTCAAAAAAGTATTTTTTTTTCTTTCTGTTTTTGTTTTTTTGAGACACAGTCTCATTGTGTAGTTCAAGCTAGACTCGAACTCGCTATATAGCCCAGGCTGGCCTCGAACTTATAGCAATTCTCCTGCCTCAGCTTCTGGAGTGCTGGAATTACAGGAGTGTGTCACCACACCTGGCTCAAAAAAATATTTTCTTTGCTAAATAAAATCTATTGAATGATAGAATAATTAAATAATAATAATTTACCATCAGAAATTTAGACGAAACATTATGTATTTAACACATTAGCCAGTGAAGAAACAATCAACTCCTGCCTTAAAAGCTACTTTACTGGGCCAGGGATTCAGCTCAGTGGTTCCACCACCTGCCTTACAAGCACAAGGTCCCAAGTTTGATCCCCCCATACCAAAAAAAAAAGGATACTTTATTTCTGAATGAATAAGATTATTGGGAAATAAACTAGAACAGTAGTTAACTAACTATGGTCTTCCTGAGAAGCCATATAGTCTAGTCTTAATAATTAGAAAACCTCAACAATAGTGGGATATATCCATTCTGGTAAATTTCCATCCCAGCCCATAATTTTTATTCTGTATGATGAAGTCCTGTGTGATGAAGTCCTATGTGTGATATTTAATATCTAATACTCTACTATCCAATAAGGGAATGTGTGTTGAGGCTAATGCTGGGTACTTAAGATGCACTGTTTACTATCTGATTCAATCTCCCCAACTACCTTCTTTCTTAGGTGGATATCTAACTTAAATCTATCCAATTCCTGATTTTGGTGCTATCTCCTACTTGATAATTAAAACACATGGAACCCAGCCATTAATCTAGTTCAGACAACAGCAAGGGCTGGAAGGGCTGGACTGTATTTTAGATTTGCCTTGGAATACAACCTTTGTTAAAAAGACACAAAACCCCAAAATTACCACAAAGTAGAACACAGAAAGATAAGATAATACGAGTAAAGAATAAACCAGTAACCAGGCCAGGGGTTAAGGTCAGTTGTTCCCACCACCTGCCTTGCAAACGCAAGGTCCTGAGTTCGATCCCCACTAAAAAAGAATAAGCCAGTAACCTTACTACATTTTCATAAGAGACACATGGTCAGATATACACATACTCATCAAATTTTAAGTAGTTAAGAGTAATATAAAAATCAGATTTAAGAATAAATAATGCAAGACGTTCTTTTTCTTCTTTAGTAAAATACTTATTTTAAAATGTGTCAGATGCTGCTTACAAACCTGACATGGTACCAACTCCAATGACAAGACATTCCACAAGAGCATCGAGGGTGAATGTGGGACCTAAAATGGCCATTCCACGAGCAATGTTTTCCCTGACTTCATCCTAAAACACAGAGGAAACATGTCAATGAGGGCAAGGCACATGTAACTTTAAAAAATATTAGACAACGTGGTATGACGGAGCAGGCCTGCAATCCCCACACTCAGATGGTGAGCCAGGAGGATCTAAAGTTCAAGCCCAGCCTGGGCAACTTAACAACTTAGTGAGATCCTGTCTCAAAATAAAAAATAAAGCTGGGCATAGTGAGTACACCTGTAATCCCAGAACTATGGGAGGCTGAGGCAGGAGTATCTCAAGTTTAAGCCCAGCTTTGGCAATTTATCAAGACCTTGTCTCAAAATTAAAAAGGGCTGAAGATGTAGTTCATTGCAAAGGCTTTGAGTTCAGTTCATAGTATTCCAAAAAAAAGGAGTGTGCGCACATCTTAAGACTCAACACTAAAATCTAGTTTACTATTCAAAGAAAAAAATATACAATACAATAAAACTAACATGTTCAAGACAAAAAGCATAGAGGATCAAACAAAAAAAGACACACAGGCTGGGGATTTAGCTCAGTGGTTCCGCCACCTTCCTTGGAAGCACAGGGAACTGAGTTGGATCCCTGGCACCACAAAAGAGAAAAAAAAAAAAACCAGACTCAGAGTAGTCTACTTCCCTTACCAATGAATGATACATTGCTAGGGAATATTTCTTTGAGTTAGTACTTAATCCTATCTTTTAAATGCTACATAATTAAATCTTACAACAGTGTGTAATTTGGCTATCACTGACAGAAGCTCTTAGTTGCAATTTTTATGAGGTCATGTCACTGTGATAAAACCTGTATCACCTCCTTGTCCACATTCTCAGTGGTCATAAACATTCATCAAGTATATAATCATGGCAGAAACATGAAGGGGTCTTTTTCTTTCCTGTGCTGGAGATCAAACACAGGGGCTAGTGCTTGTCAGGTAAGTGGTTGACCACTATACAACACCTCTAGTTCCATACAAGTTATTCAAGTTCCTCTGATGCAAAATTGGTAAATAATGTTGGGTTTTTAAAAGTGACTAATGAACATTAAGATGAAACTTAACAAAATGCTAGTGTTAATTAAGGGGTTTAAAAATGAAACTACCCTGAGGCTTAGATCTCATTAAATACTATCCTGCTCTCTGTGTTTTACTAGGTACTCTTAGTAACCAAGTCATTTCACTACTATTTCTGAAAACTCTGAAAAATGAAAATAGGGGAATATTCAAAATTCTAGTTGTATAGTATTAAATTTGAGTTGTTAGATAAATGGGACTATTCCCGGGGCACTTAAGCAGACTGAGTCTTAGGACTTGAGAATTAAACTTAATTATGGGCACTCCCTGAATCTTGAGTTATGAAGAACTCTATTAGTCCTTCCCACTGATGTAAATAAAATGAAAAAAGGAGTACTATTCACAATCCTGACTTCAAAGTAGCACTCACCTGTGAATTTGAACTTAGGGCAAACTTGGCTAATGCGCTGGCTCTGGAGAGGTCAATCAAAAGCAGGAAAAAGGGCAATGCTTCACTGGAAACAAATGAGATGATTGGGTACATTTAACAGAGGAAAATATGGTTTAAAAAATCCTTTTTAAAACAAAACTTTCGCCCTTACTTTTATGATCCTGTTATGTTTCTTAAAAATACTTTTAATAAGGGATCAGGATTTAGCTCAGTGGTTCTGGTGCCTGCCTTGCAAGCGCAAGGTCCCGAGTTCAATCCCCCAGTACCAAAAAAATAAATAATAAAAATAAATAAATAAATAAAATACTTTTAATGTTAAAATGGACATTTCAGTTTGGCAACTTCACAGGAAAATACAGTACCTGATAAAAGAAATCTTGAATTCAAAAACATACAAAAATCTTGTTTATTAATCAATACATGAACAAGGATAAACTGAACAAACTTTCTGGAGAGTAAATCAGCAACAGTAACACTAAAATAGATACCTCCCCCACCAAACGCAAGGTTCTTAAAAAGCAAAACCACTACCCTACTCCTAGAAATATATCCTAAGGATATACTGATAAAGATACTATGAATAGAACAAGAAATAGATACAAAGATAAGTTATCAGTGTTTTTTTGGTTGTTTTTTTTTTGGTACCAGGGATCGAACTTGGGACCTTGCCCTTGGGAGGCAGGCACTGGAACCACTGAGCTAAATCCCCGGCCCTATTAATCAGTGTTATTAACGAAGAAAAGTGTCCAACAACAGAGGATTAATAAACTACAAAATATTCACAGAGAATTATACAGCCACTGTTAACATTTAGTTCAACATTACAGACGCAGAAAGATGTTGATCGACTATGTACTAGACATAAAGAAATTATAAAACAGCACATATGATCTCAGAAAATTTAAGTGTAAAAACAAGTGGGAAAGGATATGTACCAAAATGTTTGTTATTAAAATTAGCTAACAATAAGACTACATGAAAAGTTTTCCCATATTTTCTCAACTTTTAAAAATGTACTTTTCCAGCATAAGGAATAAAAGTTCTTTAAAATATCTTTTTTAAAGAAAGTACATTTACGTGTTAAATACTCACTTTAAGCCTGTCAACTCTTTATCTAAGAAGTGAATGACAACTGTACTAAACACAAAACTTGAGAAAATTGTGAAGAGACCAGCAATACCTGAAATGACAAAATTCAACAATGAAAAATCTATACTTTTTAAAAAAATAACATTTAGTCTTACATAAGATTTTGAGATTAAAAAAATCTTTTTCTCCAGATTACTTAGGTCTCAAATTTTAGAACATCTAATTCTCAGTAATGAGAATGGAAACTACTGAATGCATTTAACATGCTTTCAGCAATACACATATTTCCAAACACATCATTTGAACAGGTAGATTTATTTCCATAGCAAATCAAAAATAAGATGGCATACAAAGTTAAATATATGGAAGCATTACCCAAAATATATTTTGATCCAAGTTGACGTAAATTCTGGAACTGGAAGTAAATATACAGGATTGCTATGCATCGTGTTATTGTTAGAATTATGATGTCACTGCTCAAAACTTCCTATTGCAAAAGAGAGAAAAGAAAACTCTTAATAGCTCTGACTTTTAAAATAAGCAATCAAAAGTAAGAATTTTGAGGCCGAGGATTTAGCTCAGTGGCACCGCACCTGCCTCACAAGCGCCAAGGTCCTGAGTTTGATCCCCAGTACCAAAAAAAAGGAAGAATTTTACATGTGTCATTAGTTTACATATTATCATGAGACTGTAAGTATCAAAATACCAAACAAGTCAATTTATCATAGTAAGTTTTCACTGTAGTCACTTATAAAAGCTGTATTTCTCAAGTAAAGTCAATTTTGAGAATACTTCTCAAAAATATTTCCAGTACATTCTATATCATGCAAATAGATGCAAATTTGAGGAAGGCTCATGAATACTAAAATAAAAATTATGGCTTTTTAGTTATAGTCTCTAAAAGGAGACATTTTCTATTTTCTTTAGAAATAGAAAATGTAAATTTAGTCAGTACCAAATTAAATTTACTAACCTCTTCAAATTTTGGACATTCATAATTCCAGCCACAGACCTTGTTGTCACCAGTGAACATGTTCATGGACATCATGCAGATGGTCAGTGTGACTGTCCCCACGATGACTTCCCAGGGGTGGGAGGCCACAAAGAGGCCATGCATGCAGAAGAGTCTTGACAGCATTGCAGGTGTGGAAGCTGTGGGTCCTGGAGGAATATCAAGTGCGAACACTCAGTGTCCAGCTCACTCACTGGGCTTTTAAGAAAAAGGTTTAGGCAAAAGTGTGCTATATATCAGCCCTGCTTTGTAAACACAGTGTCCTTTACCCAACCATTTCATAGTGTTCTTTATAATTTGGGGAAATAATTATAAAAGTAAATTAAAAGAACTCTCATACTTCCTTACTCAAACCCTTAAATCCTTTACTATTCACGTTTCCTAAAAACTTATGGATCCAAGGATTTGCAATATACCAAACAAGTATCTCAGCCCTTTTCACTATTTGGGCCAAGGAGGGGGGCAATAAAGCTGAAAACAAAAAGTGAGAAACAAATATGGAGATTTTTTTTTTTTTTTTTTGGAAGACAAGAAAACCTTTTATTTTAAACCAAAAATAGTCAGGATGCCCAATTACCCCGCTGCAGACAGGCAGGTCTGCCCATGCCCTACCGAGGTCCTGAGTCGCACAGAACATGCTGAATCAGCCCGCTGCACACAGGAAGGTCTGTGCATGCCCTACCGGAGGTCCTGAGTCACCCGGAAGACACTGAATCACCCCACTGCAGACAGGCAGCCACCTGGTTCCACACTACAAAGATACAGAGGACACTAGACCACCAGACCAAGGTACTGAGTCCCGCTGTTCCCGGCCCAGAGGTAGGGGCTCCTGAGCCATTGTCCCACTGCTCCTGGTCCAGAGGAAGGGGCTTCCCGGTCACCATCCCTCCCGCTGCTCCCAGCCCAGAGGAAAGGGCTTTTGGGCCACCTTCTGTCTTGCTGCTCCTGGCCCAGAGGAAGGGGCTTCCTGGCCACCATCCCTCCCACCGCTCCTGGCCCAGAGTGAGGGGCTTCTGAGCCACCATCCCTCCCACTGCTCCCAGCCCACAGGAAAGGGCTTTTGGGTCACCATCCCTACCGCTGCTCCCAGCCCCTGTCCCACCTCACCCAGCTCAGAGAAGGTAATCCGTGCAGGCGCTAACAGCCCACCCCCACCAGTCAAAAGGAGAAAACATGTAAATAAGTCTCAAAACCAGACTTCCAGATCACCTACAGCAACCTCAAAGGGAAATGAGATGGAACACTCTGATACTCAACCATCTGGATCCACTGAACTGGCAACAAAAGGGGATCTGGAAAAAATGAAATCAGAAATAATTTCTCAGATAACAGGAGAAATTGTGCCCCTAGTGCAAGACATGATTAATAAATCTAGAGAGGAGCTGAGGAACATGATGGAATCCCAACATAAGAAACAAATGGAATCCATAAAACAGATGCAAATAGATTTCCAGGACATGAAAAACTCCATTGAAAGTCTACACAGCAGAATGAGCCAATGTGAGCACAGAATTTCAACTATAGAAGATAAGATTGCAATTAGTGACCAGGAAAAGAAAAATTGCTTCAAAATTATAAGGGAACATGAGAAATCAATCCAGCAGCTGCTAGATGATGCAAAGAAGAATAACATATGACTAATTGGGCTCAATGAAGAAACAGGAGAGAGTGCAGATGACATAAAAAATCTCTTCACAGAAATATTGGCAGAAAACTTCCCAAGCAGGGGAAAAGAGCTTGACATACAGATAAGTGAGGCATATAGGACTCCAAATAGCCTTGATAAAAAAAAATCTACACATAGACATATAATTGTTAAGATTCCAGAAACACAACAGAAGAACAAAGTTCTCCAAGCAGTCAGAGAAAAGAAACAAATCACATACAAAGGAAAGCCCATTTGAATCACAGCAGACTTCTCAACACAAACCATCAAGGCAAGAAGAGCTTGGAGTGACATATTCCAAGCCCTAAAAGAAAACAGCCTCCAACCCAGATTGATGTACCCTGCAAAACTATCTTTCAAAATGGATGGAGAAATAAGATACTTTCATGACAAAGAGCACCTTAGGAACTTCATGAATACCAAACCAGCACTCCAAAGAATTTTACACAATAGCCGAGGAACAGACATTGAGGATCACAACCCCAGGAAGCAAAGCAGAATGAACCCATCTGGCATGACAAGAAATTAAATGTAAAGGGGGAGAACCCAACAAAAAGAAAAAGCCATGGCAATGACAAGTCAATACGTTTCAGTTATAACCATCAACGTTAATGGTCTCAATTCACCAATCAAAAGAAATAGACTGGCAGAATGGGTCAAGAAGCAAAATCCAACAATATGCTGCATACAAGAAACACACTTAATTCAAAAGGAAACTCATAGACTGAAAGTTAAAGGGTGGACAACAATACTCCATGCGACAGGAACACAAAAAAAAGCAGGAGTAGCTATCCTCATGACAGATCAAGTAGATTTCAAACCAACACTAATTAAGAGAGATGAAGAAGGACACTACATCCTTGTAAAGGGAAGAATCCAAGAGGAAGAGGTGACAATCATAAATATCTATGCACCAAACAATAGTGCACCCAAATATATAAAACAAATACTAATGGACATGAAAAGTCATATATGCACTAATACAATTGGAGTGGGGGACCTCAACACCCCACTGTCACAAATAGATAGATCAACTAGACTAAAAATAAGTAATGAAATACTAGAACTCAATCAAACTCTTGAACAAATGAACTTAACAGATGTTTACAGAGTCTTCCATCCCACAAAATCAGAATACACGTTCTTCTCAGCTGCACATGGGTCATTCTCCAAAATAGACCACATACTCACACATAGAACATGTTTAAGTAAGTGCAAAGGAACTGAAGTTATCCCCTGTATATTATCAGACCATAGTGCAATGAAATTGGAGATCCATAGCAAAAGAAACTCAAAAAATTTCATAAACACGTGGAAAATGAACAACACACTTCTGAATAACCAATGAGTCACAGGAAATTAAAGAAGAAATCAGACAGTTCCTTCAATTCAATGACAATGACAATACAACATATCAGAATCTATGGGACGCAATGAAAGCAGTCTTACGAGGGAAATTCATAGCAGTGAATATGCGTATTAGGAAAACAGAACGAGCCCAATTAAACAACCTGATGCTAAACCTCAAGCTTCTAGAAAAAGAAGAACAGGACAACCCCAAAGCTCATATAAGGGAGGAAATTATAAAGATCAGAGGAGAAATCAATGCAATGGAGACCAAGAGAATGATACAAAAAATCAATGAAGCCAAGAGTTGGTTCTTCAAAAGAATCAACAAAATTGACAAACCCTTAGCCAACCTTATCAGAAAAAGGAAAGAAAAGGCCCAAACCCATGCAATTAGGAATGAAAAGGGTGAAATTACAACAGACCCAGCAGAAATCCAGAGGATCATCAATACCTACTTCCAGAACCTATACGCCAATAAGATGGACAACACAGAACAAATGGACAGATTCCTAGATACATATGAATTACCAAAGTTGAACGAAGAAGACCTAAAAATTCTGAACAACCCAATATCAACCAATGAAATTGAAAATGTAATAACAACTAAGAAAAGCCCGGGCCCTGATGGCTTCACTGCTGAATTCTACAAGACATTTAGAGAGGAACTGCTGCCACTACTGTTTAAACTCTTCAATGAAAGTGAAAGGGAAGCAATACTCCCAAATTCATTCCTGGAAGCAAGCATCACCTTGATCCCCAAAGCAGAGAAAGACCCAACTGAAAAAGAGAACTATAGGCCAATCTCACTAATGAACATAGATGCAAAAATCCTTAATAAGATAATGGCAAACAGAATGCAGAAGATCATCAAGAAGATCATACACCCTGATCAAGTGGGATTCATCCCAAGGATTCAGGGATGGTACAATATACGAAAATCAATCAATGTAATACACTATATCAATAGAACCAAGGACAAAAACCATATGATTATCTCCATAGACGCAGAAAAAGCATCTGACAAAATCCAACATGCATTTATGATAAAAACCCTACAAAAAACTGGAACAGATGGTCTCTACCTCAAACTGATAGAAGCCATCTACGAAAAACCAACAGCCAATATCATACTAAATGGTCAAAAACTGAAATCCTTCACACTACAATCAGGAACAAGACAAGGATGTCCACTATCACCACTCTTGTTCAATATAGTTCTGGAAACATTAGCCATGGCAATTAGACAAGAGAAAGAAATAAAAGGAATAAAGATAGGAAATGAAGAAGTCAAATTGTCATTATTTGCAGATGACATGATACTCTATATAGAAGACCCCAAGAACTCCACCAAAAGTCTTCTAGACTTAATAACCAAATTCAGTCAAGTAGCTGGTTACAAGGTCAACACACAAAAATCAATACCTTTCCTCTACACAAACAATAGACTCACTGAGAGAGAAATAGAGCAAATAATTCCTTTCACAATAGCATCCAAAAACCTGAAATACCTAGGAATCATCCTAACAAAAGAAATTAAAGACCTCTTCTCTGAAAACTATGGCACTCTGAAAAGAGAGATTGAAGATGATATCAGAAAATGGAAAGACATCCCCTGCTCCTGGGTAGGAGGGATTAATAGAGTGAAAATGGCCATCCTTCCAAAACTGCTATATAGATTTAATGCAATTCCAATTGAGATCCCAGCAGCATACTTCATAGACCTCAAGAAAACAATCCAAAAATTCATCTGGAACAAGAAGAGACCCAGAATAGCAAAAGCAATTCTAGGTAACAGAGACATGGCAGGGGGTATCATAATCCCCAACCTGCAACTCTACTACAAAGCTACTGTGATAAAAACAGCATGGTACTGGCAAAGAAACAGACTTGAGGACCAGTGGAACAGATTAGAAGATGCAGAAACAATGCCAGACACACTCAGCCATCTCATCTTCTATAAAGGAGCCAAGCACCCTCACCGGAGGAAAGACAGCCTCTTTAATAAATGGTGCTGGAAAAATTGGACTTCAACTTGCCAAAGATTAAAACTAGACCTGTATCTCTCACCATGCACTAAACTAAAATCAAAATGGATTCAAGATCTAAATATTAAAATAGAAACTCTGAACCAGTTGGAACAGAGGTTAGGTAGAACCCTTGAAGACATCAGTGTAGGAAAAGATTTTATGAACAAAACCTCAGTTGCCTGTGAACTAGCACAAACAATCAACAAATGGGATCTCTTCTTATTAAAAGGCTTCTGCACAGCAAGAGAAACCACCAACAGTGTGAAGAGACAACCCACAATGTGGGAAAAAATCTTCACCTGCTCTTCCTCAGACAAAGGTCTACTATCTCGAATCTATAAAGAACTTAAAAAGATCAGACCTCCCAAATTTAAAGACCCAATCCGAAAATGGGCATCTGAAATGAACAGACATTTCTCAGACAAAGAAGCAGAAATAGCAAATAAATACATGAAAAAATGTTGAACATCACTGGTCATTTGAGAGATGCAAATGAAAACAACACTGAGATTCCACTTCACTCCAGAAAGAATGGTTGCCCTTATGAAATCAACCAATAACAAATTCTGGTGGGGCTGTGGGGAAAGAGGAACCCTGCTCCACTGCTGGTGGGAGTGTAGACTGCTGCAAGCACTGTGGAAATCAGTATGGAGATACCTCAAAGAACTAGGATTGGAAGTCCCACTTGACCCCGCTATTCCACTGCTGGGGATCTTCCCCAAAGAATTAAAAGAATCATACCACAGTGATATATGTGGGCCCATGTTCATAGCAGTGCAGTTTGTGATAGCTAAAACTGGGAAACAGCCCAAATGCCCATCAACTGGAGACTGGATAAAGAAAATGTGGTTGTTTTATAAAATGGAGTACTACTCAGCCATAAAAAAATGAGAAATTAGAGACATTTATAGCTAAGTGGATGCACATTGAGGGGATACTCTTAAGTGAAATAAATAGGACACACATGTGTAAATACCAAATAGTTTCTCTGGTGTGAGAAATTGAAAGTGTAAATAAGGACTAAATGTATAATAGGTAATGTGAAATAGGAAGAAAAGAGGCAAAGGGGAAGGAAGTGGGAGGGCTAGGGCAAAGGACAGAAGGGAATAGGATTAATATGAGAAAATGGAAAAAGAGGAACAAAATCTTTGTAAATAGGGAGGAGTGGAGGGGTTGAAGGGAGGGCTGGGCAAGGGTGAAAAATAAGAACCAAGAGAGACTATGTAAAGGTGCAAATTTCCAATGATGAATGTCATTATATTGTATACCTAAAATGTACCAATGATTAGAATGAATAATCGATAATGCAAAATAGGAAGAAAATATCCAAAGGGGTAGGGGTAGTGGGAGGGGCAGGGGAAAGGAAAGAAGGGAAAGGAAAAATGATGAGAAATGGAAAAAATGGAAATAAAGTCTTTGTAAATAGGGAAGGGTGGAGGGGGTGAAGGGAGGGCTAGGAATGGGGAAAAAATAAGAACCAAGATGCATTATGTAAAGGTACAATTCCCAAAGAGAAATGTAATTGTGTTGTATACCTACCATGTACCAATAATAGAATTTAATACAAAAAATAAATAAATAAACCAAAAATAGTCAGCAGGTGGCCACAACTATCCATGTTTCATTAAAATCGCATAAAATCTAGGCACAAAAGCACCACTGATTATTGCTCTAGAAAAATTGCATGAAAAATTCAAATATGCAGTTCAAACACCACAGTATGCACAGGACTAAATTCTTAAAGCAGGTGCATGGACTGCTCAATCAGTTTTATACACAGCTTCCAATATTATGATGGTATTTATTTTACTTGATAATAATGAAAAGTTCCAAAAAGCATGACTATGAGAGGGTAAAATGTCTATCCTTATATACTTTGTTTGCCTACTAGTAGAGTCCTAAAAAATTTGCATTTACAAAATACTTGGTAAAAATAGCTTTTAAAAGGTGTCCCAAGAGGTACATAAAATCACCCCCAACTTTTTGTGACAATTCATTCTCCCTCATTATCTACAGATTCAGTTTTCTGTGCCTTCCTTTCCAGCTTCTTGCTTTTCTTTCTTCTTCCCTTTAGCACCTCTGTTAACCTTTGTTCCAGGTTCTTTCTTAGTAGATGTTTTTCTTGGTTTAGGTTCAGGTTTTAGTGGAGCAGGTTTCGTGGACAATGTGGCAGACTGTCTTGTGGGTTCCTGTTTAGTTACTTTGGATCCATCTTTGCCCTCTGTATTCTCTGAAGACTTTCTCTTCAGCATAATGACCGTCGGGTCGGTGGAAAGTGCAGCGACCGGCTTCGACTGTGGGCTCCTGGATGCACCTAGCCATGCCACCGCAGGGCCCAATATGGAGATTTTTTTAATGACTTGGACATAAAACACCCTCTTCACCATCCACATTCTGGTTACCAAAAGTTAAATACAAAAGAATCTACTTGCTAAGTATCCTGTAAATCATAAAGATTTATTAGCTCCTCTAGGGCAGGAACCCATTATACTGTTTATTTCTATTAAATAATAATATTGTATAATGTCACTTGCAAAATGAGGTTTAATCAACCTCCCTAATGTTGCTGTCACCAAAGAAGTCTTTCCTAGTCTAATAGATGTTTCTACATTACAGAAAAGGGTAAGGATTTTGCTGTGATGGCTGCTTTGCTTCTAGCAGAATCATCGACAGTAGAGGTAGAAGATAAATGGAAAAGCATTAGATGAGAAATGCTCCTAACCTTTCTAAACTAACCAAAATTAAGACAGCAGTAGAAAAGAAAGGCTGGATGAAATATATGTCTATAACAGGCAAAAAGATTCCCAACAGAACATGTAAAAGAATCTTGATCTAATGACTACCATAACTACATCAACCCATGTTTGCTGACTAATAATTCTGCTATTCTGATTTTGAAAAAAAATTTTACATAGCCTTTGGTATCTACAAAAAATCTTGCAAGTCTTACATCTTACACTTAAATTAATACCCATGATAAAGCATATTATTCATAAGCATCAACAAAAGATTGTTACTCTAACAAGAAGGCAAATCTCACATTCACTAAAAATGTGACTCATCTATTAAAGACAAAACTTCAGAGATAAAAAATTAAGTAAAAGAAAGCACAATCTTGGGAAAGAAAAAAGTAGCTTTTAGGAACAAAACCAATTACCTAGTCCTATCATCTCTCACTGCATCACTCCGTGTTCTCTACATTTCTACCACACCATTCCAGCAGCCAATCACTGATTTCCAAACTATACATCTCAACACTTCACTGGATAAATTAGAGCAAGTTAGTTTTGCAAGAACAATCTTTTAAAAATAAAACAGAAAATAACAATATAAAAATAACTTGGGTGAGACACGTGGAACGGGAAGGTTTTATTCCTTGAAAGTTCAAGGGTCACAAAACTGTATTTTATTATTATTTTTTCTGAGACAGGGTCTTGCTATGTAGTTGAAGCTGGCCTTGAACTCACTATGTAGCCCAGGCTTGCCTCGAACTCATGGCATTCCTCTTGCTTCAGCCTCCAGAGTGCTGGGATTACAACCATGCACCACCAGGCCTGGCAAAGCTACCTAAGTACGTATTCTGGTTTCCAACATGCCTACATTTCTTACTATGGGTGATAATTTTAAAAGTCACAAAGGTATATAAATATGTCACACACCTACGTTTATTCATGCTTTTTCAACTTTCATCCTGAATCTGATTTATCATTTTACCCTTCAGTATCTTGCACTCATATATTTAGCATTGCTCAACAAATTGGAAAATGAACAAATTGGAAATGAAGAAAATATTTTATATTTAATTAGTAGGGATTTAAACCATTAAATGGCTTTGAACATACCTTAGATTTGATCCATATTTAATTATAAGTAAAAGCTTCGTTAGAAGCTAATGTTCACAATGATTTCCACTAAACTTTTCTTACATTTAAAATTTTTAAATTCTACAAACTTATCTAAAGAATCACCTGCATCAATGTTCCAGAAAGTAAATTAAGTAGTTCCAACACTAAGTCAAAATTATTTCTAACTTCCCATCACTAAAAAACTCCTCCTTCAACTAGATTCTTCCCAATTGAGTCAACATTATTCATAACTATTAAAAAATTAATTCAGTTGGATTAAAATCTGAATTGCTACCAAGAAAGAACCCCAATTTGATTACAAATCAGTTTTGTGTGGCTGGGCATGGTGGTGCACACCTGTTATCCCAGCATTCAGAGGCTGAGCCAGGAGGACCACTGCAAGTTCCAGGCCAGCTGCCTGGGCCACACTGTGAGTTCCAAGTCAGCCTAAACTATATAACCAAACCCTGATTCAAAAAACCAAAAAAAAAAAAAAAAAAAAAAAAGGTTTTGTGCAACCTGTAATTATACATTAGGCATATTTTGGTTTCTCTCAAACAGATTTCCTGGTATCACTGTACATTCTGCAACATCCTAGGAGCAATGTTATCTTTTCAACATTATAGGGAAAAAAAAAAAAAAAAATCACACATGATCCTCCCAGCCACCCTAAACAGAGAACCCACTTACTTGGAAATAACTGACGAACAGTACAAAGGTGTGTAAAAAGTAACCATAATTATAAAACAATCTCATTAGTCTTGAGCACCCTCCCCCCTTCCCTGCAATTATGCAAAGCTTTTACATGCCATAGAATCCTTCTACCTTCATCACCAGTTCCAAGTAACACTACAGGACAGCTCCTACAAAGGCAATAGACAGCATTTATACATGCTGCAATAAGAATAACTTTTGGAACTTTTTTTTTTTTTTGGTATTGGGGATCGAACTCGGGTCCTTCTGCTTGCGCAGCAGGCGGTGAAACCACTGAGCTAAAGCCCCGGCCCAAGAATAAGTTTTATTAAACAAAAAACAAGGGAATAACACAACATATGCCTTGTTTATCAGAATAAAATATGCCACAAACCTTTCACAAGTTTTTAAAACGTATGGATACTTTAAGTTCACGAGAATTTTTAAAACTTTAATCCAATCTGCTACTGTAACCTGCTACAGCCAATTGCAGAAAAGGATATTTTATCATAACTCTATGATCTTTCCTCCCATTCAGCATTCCTGTTACACATTCCAGTATTTCATTATTCAGTATCTTACACTATTCTCAAATTAACTAGTGTATCTTGTCCCTTTGAAAGCAAGAATCATGTCCTATCCTGCAGTCAATTTTAATCCCAACAGGATCTAGCATTCTGCTGTTCAACCTACCATTCTACAAAATCATTGTCTTGCACTGTAAAACAGGAAACTTGGATTCTCTATCCAGATCTATTACGTTATCACTTCTGTCTTCATTCACTTAAGAAGCAAGAGCTCCAGCTTTCTCTAACAGAGTACTGAATGTGACCATATGAAACTGCTATTTGTGTATGTAAAAAATGACTGAATTTCAAATATGGGCAATTTCACTTGGGTTAACCAAAGTGCTGATTCCATAATATGGCTATCTGTCCACAGTCTAGAAATTAGACCATAAGAAAATAAAGAATGCACACACGCTATGCGCTTCCACAATAGTTTTTTTGTTAATACTATCATCCATGCACATTTTTTAACAGTAATTCTCATTTGTCCTTACTGGCAAGTTTATTATAAACTCTAAGAAAGACACTACAACAAAATCCAGTCTATCCACAAAGAACTCTCCAGGCCTTTGCTACATTATCTGTAAATCAAAAAATGTCTTATAATGCATGGAGAAGAAACGAAGTTCACAAGTAAACAAAAAACACATCCACTATTCTGTGAGACAGTGAAATTGTGCACGATTATTTAGTATGGCCCAGAAACAAACGTTTCCGATGACTTTGCAGGACCAAGTGGACGCATATCCTAAAGTACTAAAATACTGAATATGACCACTTAAGATGGAGTACATTTGGGGATGGACGTGGTGGCATGCGCCTATAATACTGGCACTTAAGAAGCTGAGGCAGGAGGATTACCCCGTGTTCGAGGCCAGCCTAAGCTACGCAGTGAGACCCCGTCTCAAAAAAAGTACATTAACCTCTTCCTCCTACAGAAATTGACTATCGACTGTTTTATATTTGAGACTCCAAAGTATGTTTTTCTACACACATCCCCCCCAAACCAATAAGGTTTGAATTAAAAAGGACATCAGTACAAAAGAGACCTCCACCCTTAGGATAAAAAACGGAAGCCCGAGTGACTCTTTTGAGTCTTTGGGCGTGTCCAACAGTGGGCTTCGCATCCTCCCAACCTATTCTAGGGAAATAACCTTTCAGATCGTTTCCAGCCCTTCTCAGATCCGGGTGCACAGCAGCGCCTGGGCGTGGCCGCGTAGACCAGGCAGACACTGCTGACCCCAGGGGCCACCGGCCCCGCTGTCCCTCACCAGGCCCGCGCACCGAGAGTGACGGTGGTCAGCAAGCCAGGCCGACGCCACCCGCCAGTCCTCAGCCCCGCCGGCAGCGGTGACAGCGCCCGCCGGACCTCAAGGGCGTCTCCGGGCGGTCCCCGCCGAACCGGCCGGCAAAGCGCACCTGCAGCTCTCGCCAGGTCAGTGGAACTGCCCGAAGACACTTCCCGCGGCCCGGGGAAACTCGAGAACCGCCACCAACGGGGGCCCAGCCCCACTGCAACCCCGTTCACCCCGCTCCCCTTTCCCAGTCACTGCCCACCTCACCTCGGGATCTCAGAGACCACTGAACCTGGTCGCAGACACTCCGTCTGTCTCCAGTCAATGGAGACGCGAAGCGGAACGAACGCTGGGCCTACGCACGCTTAGAGATACGAGTCTGCGACCAATCAGAAAGGATCGTCCGATTGCCTAACCAATCATTGTGCTGCTGCTCTGCCTGACAGCCTACGTCACGAACAGTCGCCTTAACAACCGCCCACACCTCTCACCCTGGCGGAGAACCGGTACCGCACCATCTCTCACCACAGCTCAGCCAACCAATAGCCAGCCGAGTACCGGCGCCAGGGCCCGCCTATTGGCCCGCGAGCCGCGGGGGCGCACGCGTGGAAGCGGTTTAGGCTCGGTGATAGGGGAGAACGAGTGGAGTGGCCCGCCGCTCGGGACCTGACCTGCGGTCTTCCCGCCTCTGAGGGGACTCTGAGGGGGCGGTGGTAGGAAGCGGGACTGGACCTCGAGAACGAACCCCGGCTTAGGCTGAGGACAGAAAGCTGTTATCTTAGGGGCGACAGATGAGGGAAGTAGAGATGGTCCTGCAAAATGAGGAACACGAGCAGGGTGGTGTCGGCCGGGTGCCTCGCGACAGAGGCCTCACTCACCCTGCAGTGCAGGCGCCCGGGTCGCCATCCGTGTCTCCCCGGCGCTTGCCGCTGCGTCCTCTCTGCGGTCCCTCCGCTCTCCGACCGGTGCAGGCTAGTGTCATCTCACCTTTCCTGCCTGTCCCCCCACGTGCCCTCAGGAGTCGCTCCGGTCTGCTGGGCTCGCTCCATCCCACAACCCTAGGTTCTCAACTCTTAATTCGGGTGAGCACCGCGCCCCAGGCCTTTCCTCACCCGCAGCAGCTTTTCAGTGCCTGCTTAGATCTGCTAGTTTAACCTGGATAGGATTACCCATTTGAAATGAAATCCTGATTATACCTCCAGAACCTCACAGAGATCTCTTCCTTTCCTGATTCCTTCAAATACTTCATCTCCCACTTAGCACACCTGTTTCTGTAATATTCTACGATTTATGTGGCAATTTCTTAAGGACAGCAGTTGTACTTCCCTCAATTTTAAGGGCCCATGTTTTGAAACAGTGCCTGTAAAATACTATATGTTCAGTATAATTTTAATAAACTTAATAGGAATTTTAATAACTTATTTTTCATGATCTTTATAAAATAGGTGTTTTTCTCATTTTAAAAAAAGAAAGGAAGAAAAAGATAGATGGAAATTTGTTAAGCAACTTGAAGCAATTAGAAAAACTGGGATTAGGGCCAGGGATGTAGCTTAGTGACACCATGCCTGCCTCGAACGAAAGGTCCTGAGTTCGATCCCTGGTACCAAAAAAAAAAAAAGGATTAGAACCCAGATCTATAATTTATGCTGGTTCTCCTATATTCCACTGCTCCAGGATAGTATCTTTATTCATATATCTTTATTGGATTAGGATTAGTTGAAACATTCATGTTCAGGGCACCACAGTTGGCACTGGGAGATACTGCAAAAAACATGACAGACATGGTGCTTTATTTTGTGAATGTTTCATAGTGAAGAAAACTGAAGTCGACTAGCCAAAGATTGCAAACTCATCAGAAGCAAAGTAAAAGAAGGAAAGAAAAGGAAGTAGAGAAGGAAAAAGGAAAGAGTATGTAAGTACCAAAAGGCTAAAAACTTTAGTATTTTGAATCCCCCTAGAAGTCTAAAAGGCCAAATGTCTGAGAATTAGAAGTTACAGATCGCACAAATACTAAACTTCAAATAAGGATTTTAAAGTTGTTACTATAAAAGGCAAAACTACATGGGCCGAGGTGATGCACACCTGTGAACCCAGTATTTGGGAGGCTGAGCCAGGAGGATTGCCCTGAGTTCAAGACCAGCCTGGGCTATATAGTGAATTCATGGCCAACCTGAACTACATAGGAAGACCTTGTCTCAATAATTAATTAATTAATTAATTGATTAAAGGGCAAGAGCAAGGTTTGGAAGCTTTCACTCCCAAACTCTACTTAATTGAGAACACTGGAGGGTACATGAGTTCAAAAGAAAACAATAAAGAAATGAATTATCTAGTGTTATGTTCTTAAAGCAACTTCTGTATCATTCCCAAAGTATACTTCAAAGAATTGTGACTGCATGTAACTAAAAATTTATACATAATGATAAACTGCAAAATTTTCCCTGGGTCATGCTTAAAGATGAGAAATTACAACAATAATAAGTATTAGTCTTTTCTGTGTCAGCCACTTTTCTAAGTGCTGTTGACTGGCCAGGGATAAAGCTACAGAGGTAGAAAAGTTAAATAACTTGCCTAAATTCACATAGCAGCAGTAATAGATCTGAAATCTGAACTCTGGAATCTGGTTCCCAACACTGTCCCTCTTTTGCATTACATAATATGTATTACTTTGTATTAGAACATATTGTATGATTGTTTTTCTGATGCTCTATTGCAAAACCCTTTTCATAGTGTCATTTAAGAGTTGTACTTATTTATTTCCTATCATACTTCCCAACTGCATTCAAATTTACATTTTACAGCTTTGGGCAGATTTTTTTTTCCTTTCGTTGCTCTCACAATTTTTTAAAAATTTTTTTTCTCTTTTAAATTTCAGGATAAATTTTTAAACCAGTATACTGCGAATGATAATTGATCACAGTGTTTGACAGACATTATGACTGATTATCACTCCCGCCAAAGATCAAGAAATATTTACTGAGGGCCTATTCTGTGCTGTACAAAAACTTAAGTCCTCAAGGTCCAGAGTTAAATAAGATATTATTTTAAATTGATCTTTTCCAGATAACATAGTAAATGTTCTCAATGAGGCATACAGAGGGTCCAGTGAGAAGGGTTTGGGTTGGCTTTGAACACAGAAAGCTGATGTAAAGCCTAGTCTGGGTACTATGGCTAAACCTGTGAGCATGAAAATGGAGGTGATATAGATATAAGAGAAGAAAATTAAACTGAAGAGAAATTTTTAAATATAGAATAGGAAAGATTTAAAAGGTGAGGAAGTCATGGACAGATAAACATCTCACATCTGTATTGCTGACATTTGATGTGTGATACAACTCTCAACTGTTGTTCTTAAGTAACAAAACTAAGTATTGTTTCTTAGTTTCTAAAGCTTCCCATACTGAAAGGAATAGGCAGGGCCTCTCTTGAAACTGGGAACAAGGGTCTCTAAGGACAGTGTACCCAAAGATCTCTGCTGTCCCCTGAGCCTGCATTCACTGTTTTAACTGTGTTTTTGTTTGTTTTCTTCTTCATAGTTCCCCATACCTCTCCTTAGGAGCTTCTGCAGCTTCACAGAAACAGTTGGAGAGCAGGTACAAACGGTATTGGAATAATTTCCCCCCTCAGGAAAATATTCACACAATGTAGAAATGGCATGTGTGTGATGGGGTGTAAAAGTTCATTCTTGAGATTCTTAGGAATTTTTGGCCAGGGTGATTGATTCACAGAGGAGTTAGTGACAGAGAAAAGATAGAACAAGTACAAGCCCTTCTCCCTCAACAGCAAATTTTGCTGTGGTCCCAGCAAATAAGAATGGAGTGTGCTATGTACTGCAAAGGCTGTATCTAGCTCAGCTGCCAAGTCCTTTCCTCCTGTTAACCTTTGTTCTCTCAATCTCTACCCCTCCCTCTAGCTGACTCAGACAGGTTTCTAACTATAAAAATCTCCTGATGGAAAAACCAGAAGGAAGTGATGATGGTGGGGAGAACAAGCTGGATAAGGTCTCAGCAAGCAAATATGAGACAAGACACCCTCTTTAGCTCTCCTGAGCAACCCTAATGGAGAAGTGAAACAGCAATTGTTCATGGCAGTACACATGCAGGCAAGATTTTAATACAGCACCACTGTCACTTACAGGTAAAAATGGTCAAGTGAAAAAGAAGGCTACAAAGTGCAATGAATTTGGCTACACCTAACAGCAAACACCAATTAAAAATGGCTAATCCAAGATAAGCATTTGTTCCTTTCTTGGGTAAAGGAAGATGGAGATAGATAGTCTAGGATGAGCATGGCAGCTCATGATGCTTCCAGGGACCTTTCTGTCATTCTGGCTGGGCATAGTGGTGTACACCTGTAATCCCAGCTCTCAGGAGGCTGAGACAGGAGGATTGCTGCAAGTTCAAGGCTGACCTGGGCTACATCCTCAATCTCAAATGGCAACTGGAGCACCAGCATTTAGTCCTTCTAGAAGAAGGAAAATAGAAGCAAAAGGGCAAAACAACAACAAAGCCCTTTCCTCCTAAGTCAGGACCATTTTCACAGTATCTTGTGTCCGGAACTGTAAGGTGGTACTTAGCAACAAAGGAGCTGGAGGATGTAAACTTTATATTTGGCAGTGATGTATCCAGCTCAAAACCAAACAAAACAGGCCTTTGCTTCTCTGTATATCTTCCATGGTATCCCCATACTGAGTGGGCACACACTAAACACCTAATACATTCACTGACCACTTAAGTCAGAAATAGGACACAATTTTACCATCAAGATTTTGGGGACATAAGAAAAGACGTAAACATAGTATCAAAGTGATTATTTTATAAGAATTAGTTTGAAATGTCAGTGGAGCTCTAACACCTACACTTGACTTTAGCTAAATCCACCAACAACTTTATTAAATTTTTTATTTTATTAGTCGATGTTTCCATTTCATGTATGTTACAGTCATCTTGCGGGATAGTTACATGTACATACCACAGCTTGTTTCTTTTTTTTTTTTAACCCCCTTCCCCTTCATCCCCTCCCCATCCTCCTCTGCTTTCCCTACCCTATTTTTCATTCTTGATGATATTATCAATCTTAGCTCATGTTATGGCATATAATACTTACATTCATTGAGGTTATTAGGTTCTTGTACATGGTTTATCTCTATTCTATTTGTTTCCCCTTCACCTCTTCCACTTACCTCGAGCTTTTTCTCTTAAACAACTTCCCTATAGCAAGAGCTCTATCTCCTTGTCCCCTTCTATCCATCCTTTGTATTCTTTTTATTTATATTTTGCTTCATTCAAATATGGAATTTAAGCTTGTGTGTCTAGTTTATTTCACTCAGTATTATATTTTTAAGTACATCCATTTTCCTATAAATGTTTCAAATCCATCATTATAGCCGAGTAATATTCCATTATATAAAGATACCATATTTTCTTTATCAACTCATCTGTTGAGGGGTATACAGGCTGTTTCCAGAATTTAGCCATTATGAGTTGTGTACTATAAACATTACTATGCATTTATCGCTGTAGAATGATGTCATAAGCTTTTTGGGGAAGACATCTAGAAGGAGGAAAGCTGGGTCATATGGAATTTCTAATTTCAGTTCTTTGAGAAATCTCCATACTGATTGTTGGAGATACGTAATGGTTGTACTAGTTTATATTCCCACTAAACAATGAAGGAGTGTTCCTTTTTCACCACAGCCTCGCTAGCATTTGCTGTTGTTTGATTTCTTAATTTCTTTCTGGGGTAAAATGGAATCTTAGCATTGTTTTAATTTGTATTTCCATAGTGGCCAGAGATGTTGAGCATTTTTTCATATATTGGTTGGTCATTTGTATTTCTTCCTCTATAAAGTGTCTTCATTTACCTTGCCCATTTGTTGACAAGATCTTTAATTTTAGGTAGTTTAATTTTTTTCAGTTCTTTATATGTTCCAGATATTAGTCTTCTGTCTGAGGAGTAGCTGACAAAAATTTCTTTGCCATCCTGTAGGTTGTCGCTTCACTCTACTGATTGATTCTTTTGCTGTACAGAAGCTTTTTAGTCTGATATAATCCCATTTGTTGATTTTTGCTGTTACTTCTTGTGCAGTTGAAGTTCTGCTAGAAAAATCCTTTCCTACACCTATGTCTTCAATTGTTTTACCTCTTTTATCTTTAATGCTTCTGTTTTAACATTTAGATCTTTGATCCATTTTTATTTTAATTTACTATATGGTGTGAAATAAGAGTCCATTTTCAATCTTCTGCACACAGATAACCAGTTTTCCCAGCACCACTTATTGAATAGGCTGTCTTTCCTACATCATATGCTTTTAGCCTCTTTGGCAAAGATCAAATAGCTGAATGTGTCTTGGAAAGTTTCTGTATCCTCAGTTCTGTTCCCTTGAAGTATCTTTCTGTTTTTGTCCCAGTACCATAACATTTTTTATCAGTATTTCTTTTGTAGTATAGCTTGAAGTCAGGTATTGCTATGTCTCCTGCTTTGCTCTTGTTGCCAAAAATTATTTTTGCTACTTTGGGGTCTCTTTTGGTTTCATATAAATTTTAGGATTGCTTTTTCTATATATGTAAAGTATGCTGTTGGTATTTTGATTGGGACTGCATTGAATCTGTACAATAGTTTTGAGAGTATGGACATTTTGACGATATTGATTCTGCTTATCCACAGCAGGGGACATGTTTCCATTTTCTGATATCTTCTTCAATTTCCTTTTTCAGAATATTGTAGTTTTCTTTGTAGAGATCTTTCACCTCTTTGGTTTGGTTAATTCCTAGGTATTTCATTTTTCTTGCAGCAAAGTTAAATGATATTTTCATTATTTCCTTTTCATCCCATTCATTGTTGGTATACACAAATGGTAATGATTTTTGTGCGTTGATCTTGTAGCCTGTCACACTGCTGAAGTTAATTGTTAAAGAGTTTTTTGGTCAAGTTCTTTGGGACTTCTATGTAGAGTATCATGTCATCTACAAAACATGATAATTTGAGTTCTTCCTTGCCTATACGTATCAGTTTCATTTCTTTCTCTTGCCTAATTGCTCTGGCTAATGTTTCAAGTATTATGTTGAATAGAAAAGGTCATGGTGACATTCTTGTCTTGTTCTTAATTTTATGGGAGAAACGTTTTAGATTTTTTTCCATTTAGTATGATGCTGGCTATATGCTGGTTTGGGCATATATAGTCTCTATCATATTCAGGGATGATCCTTCTATACCTGTTTCTTCAGGGTTTTTATCATGAAGTGGTGTTGAATTTTGTCAAAAGGCTTTTCTGCATCTATTGATTATGATCATACAATTTTTGACCTTGCTTTGGTTTATGTGATGTATTACATTTAGTGACTTACATATGTTGCACCATCCTTGCATCTCTGGGATGAAACCTACCTCATCATGATGTATGATGTTTTTGATGATGTGGTGCATTCTATTTACTAGTATCTTGTCGGGATTTTTGCATCTGTGTTCATTGAGGAAGATTAGCCTATAGTTTTCCTTTTTAGTTGGGTCTTTATCTGGTTTGGGGATCAGGGTGATATTGGCATTCATAAATAAGTTTGAGGGCACTCCGTGCCTTTCAATTTCTTTGAAGAGCTTGAGGAGTATTGGTGATACAGCATCCTTAAAGGTTTTGTAGAATTCAGCAGTGAATCCAAGTCCTGTGCTTTTTTTTAGTAGGTAGATTCATTATTATATTGTTTGATATTGGATTTGTAAGCATATTTATGTCTTTTTGGATTAGTTTTGGTAGTCTGTATGTATCTATGAATCTGTCCATTTGTTCAACATTTGCTAATTTGTTGGAATATAATTTTTCAAAGTAGTAAACCATCTTCTGGATTTCCACAGTGTCTGTTGTGATTTCATGTTTTTTCATTTCTAATTGTATTGACGTGAGTCTTTTCTCTCTTTCTCTTGTTAAGTCTGGCTAGGGGCTTATCTATTTTATTTATTTTTTCAAAGAACCAGCTCTTCGATTCATTGATTTTTTCAAACTTTTTTTTAGTCTTAATTCCATTGATTTCTGTTCTCATCTTTATAATTTTCCTTCTTAATTTCAGTTTGAGGCTGGATTGTTTTTGTTTCTCAATTATCTTAAGATTGCTTGTAACATTGTCTATTTAAGCTTGTTCCCTTTTCCTAATGTAAGCCCTGATTATGATGAATCACTATGTAGACCAGGCTGGTCTCGAACTCATGGGAATGCTCCTGCCTCAGCCCCTCAAATGCTGGGATTACAGGCATGTGCCATCACACCCAGCTTCTACCAGAGGTTTTGACAAGTTGTATCGCCATTGTCATTAACTTCCAGAAATTTTAAAATTTCTTCTTTGATTTCTTTTGTCACCCATTGGTTTGTTTAGGAGTATATTATTAATTTTCCAGGAGGTTTTGCCTTTTCCAAAACCTTTTTGTTGTTGATCTCTATTTTCATTGCACAGTGGTCTGATAGTATGCATGGGGTAATTTCTGTTCTTTATATTTACTTAAGAAGGCTTTGTGGATTAGCATGTGATCTATTTTGGAAAAAGTACCAGGTGCCACTGAAAAGAAGGCATACTCTGTTATGGAAAGGTGGAATACTCTGTAGACATCCATTAAGTCCATATGTTCAGGGTGTGGTTTAGCTCTGAAATTTCTTTATTGGTTTTCTGTTTACTTGATCTATCTCTTTGGAAAAGTAGGGGGTTAAAATCCCCTACTATGATTGTGTTAGTGTTTATTTGATCTTGTTATTTCAGCAGTTTTTGTTTTATAAAGATAAGTGTTCCAATATTTAGTGTATATATGTTTATCAAAGTTATCTCTTCTTGTTGGATTTTTCCCTTAACTAGTATGTAGTGACTTTCTTTGTCTCTTCTAATGAGTTTTATCTTGAAGTTTACCATGTTTGATACTAGAATTGCTACCCTTGCTTGTTTTCAGGGTCCTGGTTCATAAAATGTTGTTTTCTGTTCTTTAATTTTTAGTCTAGGAATATCATTTTGGATTAGATGAGTTTCTTGAATGTAACAAATTGTTGGACTCTGTTTTGTTAATCCAGTTTGCCAGTCTGTGTCTTTTAATTGAAGAGTTAAGGCCTTTAACATTGAGAGAGATTACTGAAATCATTGCCTTTTTTATCTGTAGGTGTATCCTTTTTTTTCTTTTCCTGATGTTTTTTGTTGCTGTTTATCCATTGACCTCATTGGTTTCTTCTGTGTTTTTAGCTGTGGCTGATTTGTTTTCTTTCTTTTTTTTTTTTGTACTGGGAATTGAACTCAGGACCTTGTGCTTGCCAGGCAGACACTGCACCACTGAACTAAATCCCCAGCCCTGTTCTTTCTTTTGAGAATACTGATGAGTAATTTCTGTAGAGCTGGTTTAGCACTCATATATCTTCTGAGCTGGTCTTTGTCATGGAAATACCTAATTTCTCCATCTAGTTTGAAGGACATTTTTGACGGGTAAGTTGGGATGGAAACTATTTGCTCTTTAGAGCTTGAAATACTTCACTTCCATGTCTTCTGGCCTTCAAGGTTTGTGTTGAGAAGCTTGCTGTGTTTCTAATTGGTTTACCTTTGTATGTTATTTTTTATTTTTCTCTTCCTACTTTTAAAATTCTGGGTGTTTTTATTTGTTTGTTTTGTTCTTTTTGCTGGATATCTGGTAATTTATAAAGATATGCCTTGGTGAGCATCTTTTTTCATCGTATTGTATGGTGTTATATAAGCGTCACCTACTTGTATTAAACTCTTTAAACTCTTTTTTATATTGGGAAAATTTTCTTCCATGATTTCTATAAGCATGTTAATGAATCCATCTGTGCTGTCTTCTAGTTTTTCTCTAACTTTGATTAGCCCTAGATTGATCTTGTTGTCATCCAGTAGCTGCTACACAGCCTTCTCTTTTTCTATTTTCTTAAATTATTGGCAAACTCTACTCAATGCCTTTTGGTTTACAACTCTTATTTGCTCGTGTGTGTGTGTGTGTGTGTGTGTGTGTGTGTGTGTGTGTGTGTGTGTGTGTTTTGGGGGGTGCACAGGGTCTCACTATGTAGTTCAGACTGGCCTCAAATTCACTGAGATCCTCCTGTCTCAGCCTCCCAGTTTCTGGGATTATAGGCATGTCCCACCATGCCCAACTGCTTGTTCTTTGGTATATATTCATTATAAATAATTTAGGAAGAAATTTGACCAACACACATGAAGGAAGAATTTTAAAATTGTAGTTGATGTCACTCTGGGCTCATAATTCAGGACAGCCCTCCCTTTGCCTAGCTCTTCCTTGAAACATATGCACTAGAAATTCTATAAGATCTTAGCTATAGGCTGTGGACAAAGCTCTCTATCTCTATCTCTCACCAAAGGCAGCATCCTTCTTTTAGAATCTAAGACTGGTTGGAGCACCAAGTAAACACATCCCTCTTTTGGTTGATTTTAAACCATGGCTGATAATATATGGCTATTGCTTGTCATGTTACTTAATAGGTAAGAAAGTGAAAGTTAAAATTTTTAACCAGTCTTTGTCCCTAGATCCCTTCTCATTAACTTGAATTTGTCCCCCAAAATGTTCATATGCTGGAAACTTTGTCCTTATTGTAAAGTACTGAGAGGTGATAGATCTCTAAGATGTGAGTCTAGTGGAAGGTGATTAACTCACAGGGACACCACCTTTGAATGAGATTAAGCAAAATGTTTTTGTCCCATTGTTTATTGGTACATTTTCGGCATAAAATACAGTTACATTCATCATTGGGATCTTGTACCTTTACATGAGTATCTTGGTTCTTGTTTTTTTCCCCTTCCCTTGCCCACCCTTCCCTATTTGCAAAGACCTTGTTTCCGTTTTATTTCCTCTTCTCATATTTTTTCTTTTCCCTTTTTTCCCTTCCCCATCCCTCCCAATACCCCTGCTCTTTTAGACCTTTTCTTCCTGTTACACAATATCAGTTATACATTTTTTAAATTACAATATTAAGATCTAGGAGACATTACCACAGATTTTACAGAATTTAAAAGGATATAGAAAGCATATTACAAAAATAGTTTTTGAAATAAATTTGACAACTTCTAAGAAGTACCTTAGAAGACAAATTAATGAAACTAACTCTGGAGGAAATATACAATTTGAATAGCACCTATTAAAGAAAGTATATTCCTAGCTTGAAAACCTACCTATATGACAACAGCAGGCTCATAAATATTTTAACTGATAAATTATATCAAACAATTAAAGCAAAAAAAAAAAAAAAGGAACACTTCTCACCTCATTTTAGAAAAGCAACATTGTGCTAATCCTAAAACTGGATAAAGATAATAGAAGAAAAAAGTATGAACATAGATAGAAATTTGTTTAACAAAACAAACTATTGGAAGTCAGATCTGACAGGATGTAGAAAGTGGTTTTGTTATAGGGATGGCAGTGTTGGTTCAGCATTGGAAGATCCACCCCAAAAGTCATCATTTTAACAGAGGAAAGGAAAAAGCCATATGATCCTGTCACTAGTTGGAGAAAAAGTATTGGACTAAATTCTACAGCTGGTTATGGTAAAAGCTATCAGAAGACTAGAAGTAGAACAGAACCTTCTCAACAGATTAAAGACATGTACTCCATACTTGCAGCGAGAATACCTTATATAAATGGAGAAGATACAATGCTTTCTCCTTAAGGTGGAGAACAAGGGCAGATATGCTTACTCTATCTGTCCATTAAACTTTGAAACCTAGTCCCCACCAAAATAGTCTGGCAATAAAATGACACAACTAGGATAGGATTGGCACAGCAGAAGCAAAATCTTTATATGTAGATGAAATGATCATCTACAGAGAGAATACTAAGAAATCTCTAGGAGCCCCTAGAACTTGTACTTGAATTTAGCAGGTTTAGAAAACACAAGGTATATATAAAAATTCAGGTCTGTGTATACTTGCTATAAATGAAGTATTGGATATTGAAATTTAAAAGTTATGTAGGAGTACAAAGGACCTAGAAAAGTTAAAAACAAAAACAGTGTTGGAAGACGTTTAGTACCTAATTTTAAGACATCTTCTAAAGCTGCAGTAATCAAGGCAGTGTTGGTGTAAGGAAAGACATATAGATCATTTGAATAAAACAGAGAATCGAGAAATAGAACCACACATATATGGTCCACTGAGTTTTGAAAGATTATTTAACATTAGCATTTTATAGAATATAAACTCAATTCAAGAGCCGAGGAAGAGATAGTGTTTTCAGCAAATGGCACTAGGACACCTGGTATCCATATATAAAAAATTAACCTCAACCCTTTTTTTCCATACATGAAAATAACTTGAAGGGATCTATGAACCTAAATAAGAAAGTCTAAAAGTAAAAAACTTTAAGAAGAAATTATAAGGGAAAATATTTATGAATTCAGGGTAGGCAAGAACTACCTAGGATACAAAAAACATGATGTATAAAAGAAAAAATTGATAGATGAGATTCCATCAAAATTTAGAACTTTAAATGACATCATTAAAATGAAAAGTCCGTAAACAGACCGTATTTACCATACGTATAACCTATGAGCAGAATATATAAACAATTCTTAGAGCTCATTAATAGACAACCCAATTAAAATGTAGACATAAGAAGATGATAAATAGCCAGTATAGCACAAGGAATGGTGTGCAACTCTAGAATCAGAAAAATACTAATCAGTACAATAATAAGATTGAATTATACACCCATTAGGGAGATGAAGTTAAAAGTTTTAAAAGCCTTGTCATGACTTTTTCTTTTTGTTGGATTCTCCCCCTTTGTGTTTAATTTGTCACACCCAATGGATTCCTTCTGCTGGGTTTCCTGGGGTTGTGATCCTCATTGTCTTTTCCTAGGGTATTGTCTAAAATTTTTTGGAGTGCCAGTTTGGTATTCATGAAGTTCCTGAGGTGCTCTTTGTCATGAAAGTATCTTATTTCTCCATCAATTTTGAAAGATAGTTTTGCAGGGTACATCAGTCTGGGTTGGAGGCTGTTTTCCTTTAGGGCTTGAAATACATCACTCCAAGCTCTTCTTGCCTTGAGGGTTTGCATTGAGAAGTCTGCTGTGATTCTGATGGGCTTTCCTTTGTATGTGATTTGTTTCTTTTCTCTCACTGCTTGTAGAATTTTATTCTTCTGTTGGATTTCTGGAATTCTAACTATTATATCCTTATGTGTAGGTTTTTTTTTTTTGATCAAGGCTAGCTGGAGTCCTATATGCCTCACTTATCTGCGTGTCAAGTTCTTTTCCCTTCCTTGGGAAGTTTTCTGCCATCACTTCTGTGAAGAGATTTTTTATGTCATCTGCACTCTCTCCTCTTTCTTCATTGACTCCAATCAGTCTTATGTTATTCTTCTTTGCATGGTCTAGCAGCTGCTGGATCGATTTCTCGTGGTCCCTTACAATTTTAAAGCAATTTTTCTTTTCCTCCTCACTAATTGCAATCTTGTCTTCTGTATGTGAAATTCTATCCTCACATTGGTTCATTCTGCTGTGCAGACTTTTGATGGAGTTTTTAATCTCTTGGAAATCTGTTTGTATCTGTTTTATGGATTCCATTTGTTTCCTGTGTTGGGATTCCATCATGTTCCTCAGATCCTCTATTTTTTTATCTGTATCCTCTCTAGATTTATTAATCATGTCTTGCACCATGAGCAAAATCTTTGCTGTTATCTGGGTAATTATTTCTGGTTTCATTTTTCCCAGATCCTCTTTTGTTGCCAGTTCAGAGAGTCCAGGTGGTTGAGTATGAGATTGTTCCATCTCATTTCCCTTTGGGGTTGCTGTAGGTGATCCAGAAATCTGTTTTTGAGACTTGTTTATGTGTCTTCTCATTTCCACAGGAGGGGGTGCTTCTGGCGCCCGCGTGGCTCACCTTCTCTGCCCTAGGAGCTTGGGATGGCAGTGGGGGAGCTTCCTTCCGGGTGCTGGGACCAGCTGAGCTTCTCTGCCCTAGGAGCCTGGGATGGAGGCAGGGAGCTTCCTTCTGGGTTCTGGGACCAGCTGAGCTTCTCTCGAGATTAAGCAAATTTTGTAAGACAGTTATTTCTCGCAGGAGTGAGCTGTTACACAGCAAGGTCACCTCATGTGCTTAGTCCTTCCTTCATGCAGCTGGCTCCCTTTCCACTTCTCCCCCATATTGTGATGTATCCAGAATCAGCCCCCTGTTCTTTAGACTTTCCAGCTACCAAGATCATAAGCCAATTAAACTTTTTTTTAATATATTATCTAATGTCATGTATTCTGTCACAGCAATACAGACTGGCAGGAGGCACCCTGATTTTGTCAGGCCTTAAATGAAGCATCACTTTTCACTTTCTCCCCCATAGACTATAGGTTTTAGTCTTCTCTCCAAGCAGGGCTGAGTGTAAAATTTCAACCTATTTCTTTCACTGATTCTATTAGTCCTCTTGCATGAGTTGTACTGTCTTTTTTGGGTTCCCCCAAAATCAAAGAATGAGTTTAAAAGCTAGGGTACAATAGTTTATTTGAGAGATAATCCCAGGAAGTTAGAATAATAATTCAAAAAAGAGAAAGAAAACGGCAGAGTGGTGATCAGAAGTAAAATTCAGCCTCTTTCAAATCCAGAATCCAAACACTGGAAAATAACAACTTGTCAGTGAGCAAAAGAGCAGCAGATCACTAGGAATCAGAAAGGAACTGACAGGAAAAATTAGTTGCTACAGAGAAGTTGGAAAGACAGTCCACAATGCAGAGAAATGAAACAATTTGGATTCTCTCTCTAGGTCTTAGAGCTTACATGGAAGAGAACCAAGCTCCTTAGAAACAAGGTGAGCACACAGGACTGGAAGATCCAGGGAGAAATGGCAGCAGAGCCCACAGCCTTTATGAACTGCAAAAACAGCATGGAGTTTTGCTCCAAGGGCTCTCCTTGCAATGCAGGCAAGAGACTGGTAGGGATTCAAGTGTGGGTGCCAGCCATACCACCAGAGAGTGGTTGATCATGTCCCATTTGGGGAATGGGTTGATTATTTAAATTACTTCAGGACTCTCAGTATTACCCTCTCACAGTGTGACTGGGTGAGAAACAGGAGATAGCCATGGACAAGAGGTGGGCTAGAAAGAGATCCACTGAAAAGTTTAAACTCAGGACAGAAGAACAAGGGTGCCACACCCCACAGTGAGAATCCAGCCCCAGCTTGAGTTGCACTCAGAAACAGCTGGCTCTGAAAGTGTCTTCTGGCATTAGTAATTTTAATGCCATTGCCCTGTTACCTACATCCAGCACCGATCTGAGGTCTGATTGCCTTCCATATCCACCAACTTGAGCAAGGACATGTCTCAGCATAGATATTGCCACAGCCTAAGTTACACAGAGGGGCTTCTGAAATAGTTGGTGCACTTTGCAAACTGACAGGCCATAATATTGGTGGGAAAGACCAAGACTTGCTAGACTCCAAAATTGTGGATCCTAGAAGGAAAGCACTCACTCAAAACATTTGTTTCTTTTTTCTTGGACTCTTATCTTTTTTTATTTCTTTCTTTTTATTACTCCTTTTTTTTCTTTCATTATTCCTTTTAATATTTTCTATTTTTATTCTCCATATTATTTTTTCTCCTTTTTCTCTCTTTTATCTTCCATTTCTCATTGGTTTTTTTCTCTTACCTTTATCTAATTCTATAAATCTATTTTACTCTAATAGCAACCTTTCTGTCAGTTTTCTCTCTTTCCCATCTCCCATTGTTCAGTTTTTCAAATTTTTCTTTTTTCATTGTCCTATTTCCAGTACCCTATATCTTAAATAGCATAACCATTAAGCTTTATTAATCTTTATATAGTTAACTCTGTGTTACTACTTATTTTCTTTCACTAGTGAAGGTATAGTTATCACATTTAGAAAAAATTAAAATACTGATATTTGCAGTATGTCAAATTTAGTTGTCTTAGGATTTATACTATAATTGTAGAATTCTAAGGTTATGGATGTTACATTATTAGTTCTTATGGTATGTAAGTATCCAGTTTGTCTTGGATGATATTACTGTTGCTGATTTACTTGATATTGCCAGGGATGCAGGAATGTTACTATTAACAGATTTTCTCTGTATGCCAATACCTGCATTACCTTTATGACATTAACAGTACTGTGGTGCATCCCTGGAGAAATGGGTGCTAGGTCAACTACACTACATCCCTGCCCCCATATTAATAGGGGTGATTAGATCTTAGGACACAGGTAGAGGACAATGGTTAGCCATACCC
Organism: Heterocephalus glaber; assembly: GCF_053883595.1. NCBI lineage: Eukaryota > Metazoa > Chordata > Mammalia > Rodentia > Bathyergidae > Heterocephalus > Heterocephalus glaber. The sequence goes on along the minus strand of NW_028258471.1, from coordinate 659,555 downwards.
TGAGTGCATCACTGCAAAGTAGACTAAAGAGATCTCCATACTATCAATAAGGTATCTGCACTGTGACCAAATATGTAAACACAAAACAAATAAACAAAAAACAACAGAAACATAAAAAGACAAGGCAACAAAATGCCTCCAAAAATTCTCAACTCCCACAAAGATGATCTATAGGCTATTGAAGGGGAGGAAAGCAAAAGCCACACAGGTGAATTTTTCATAGGATAACAGAGGAGATTTTTTTAAAAACCCAGATTACTAAAGTGCTTTGTTGGCTCACAGAAAATATAAGTAATCAGATAAAGGAGGTAATAAAACAATCAGTGAGTTAAAAAAAGGACACTAATACAAAGCACTGAGTAAACAAAATGACACAAAACATTAATGACCAGTTAGCAAAGAGGAGTACCTGAAAAGGTTCCAAACAGAAACCAGGAGATTAAAAATTATATTGAAAGTATGAGCAGCAGAAGTGACTAATGTGAGGACAGAATATCAAAATGAAAAGATAGGGATGCTTTTAAAAACCACTCAGAGGTACCTTAAGAACAAGAGAACATGAAAAATGGATTCAACAGCTACTGGATGATGCAAAGATGACTAATCTAAAATTAATTGGAATTAATGAAAAATCAGAAACAGCACAAATGGCATTTTAAAAAACTGCATACAAAAGTAATAGCAAAAAACTTTCAAAATACTGGGAAATAAGTATACAGATAAATGAGGCATATAGAACCCCAAATAGCCCTGCTTAAAAGAGAACCTCTCCACATCACGTCATAGTCAAAATCCCAGAAGTCTAGTACAAGCACAGATTCTTAAAATCTGTCAGAGAAAAGCAATGAGTCAAAACTGTAATCCTATTAGAATTAAAGCAGGCTTCTCAGCAAAAATTTTAAAGGCCAGGAGAGCTTGGAGTAAAGTATTACAAGCCCTAAAAGATTGTAAGACCGTGGGGCCTTACCAAACGCTCCGAGGAGCTGACTGTAGTGAAGCACACCCAGGGATCCCAGCGATGCCTCCAGAATGTAAGACCAAGAGCCTTACCAAACGCTCCAAGGAGCTGACTATAGTGAAGCACACCCAGGAATCCCAGCGGTGCCTTCAGAATGTAAGACCAAGAGCCTTACCAAATGCTCCAAGGAGCTGACTGCAGCGAAGAACACCTGGGAAGGAACACACCGGACAAGTTGGAAAATAAAACAGACCTTTATTAGTCTGGCCAGACGGCACTCCCAAAGCGAAATAGCTTAGAGAGGCAGCTAGCTCAGAGTCTGAGGCTGTTTTTATAGGGGTTGAGGGGGAAGTTAACATATAGAATTAAAGAAAAGGGGACAAAGGTTAGTGGTCGACTGTCACATATTGATGGTCAGCAGACATTTGCAGCTCGTTCTAAAAATTGTGGTGCCTGGAACATCAGTTCCGGGCAAACAAGGAGTTGAGTAGTTTACTTTGGGATTTTAGGTCTGTTACAGATTTTTATCTAGTGTCCCAAAACTAACAAGCATCTTTATCCATTAACTCACATTTAATCACAATGGGGCTGGAGAAAAGGAACAAAGGTTATGCAGTCTCACAAGATAATAACTTCCAACCCAGATTATATACCCTGAAAATTTTTCTCAAAATTGATGAAGCAATAAGGTACACTGGTACCTCAGTTCATGAACTTATTAGTTCATTTCATCAATTCATATTCATATGGGAAAGATGGCTGCAATTGTGTTTGCCACCCAATGCAGAATTTTAGAATGGAAATTTTAGAATGGAATCTCTTTTTGAACTGAATTGTTTGTGAGCAGAAGCATTTGTGAACTGAGCTGTTACTCTATTTCTATGACAAAGAGCACCTTAAGAAATTCATGACCACCAAATCAGAACTACAAAAAATTCTCAAGAATATCCTAGAAAGAAACAATGAAGCTCCAATGCCAGTACTCTTCACATTCTTTAATGAAGCTGAAAGGGAAAGAGTACTCCCAAAGTCATTCCTACAAGCTAGCATTACCCTGATTCCAAAACCAGACAAGGATCCAACCAAAAAAGAGAACTACAGGCCAATTTCTTTAATGAACATAGATGCAAAAGTTCTCAACAAGATGCTAGCAAATAGGATGCAACAAATTATCAAAATATCATGCATCATGACCAAGTAGAATTTATCCCAGGGATGCAGAGATGGTTCAACATATGCAGATCAATAAATAATCACATAGAAGGAAGGACAAAAATCACATGATCACCTCAATGGATGCAGAAAAAGCCTTTAACAAATCTAATATCCATTCATGATTTTTTAAAAACCTGAAGAAGATAGTTATAAGAAATAGAAGGACCTTATTTCAATCTGATAAAAGCCATGTTTGACAAACCAATGGCCAATATCATCTCTCTCTCTTTTTTTTTGGTGCTGGGGATCGAACTCAGGACTTTGTCCTTGTGAGGCAGGTGGTGGCACCACTGAGCTAAATCCCCAGCCCTGGGCAATATCATCTTTAATGGGGAAAAGTTGAATCAGAAACAAGGCAAGGATGTCTGTGATCACCACTACTATTCCATACAATTCTTGAAACATTGACCAGAGCACTCAGGCAAGATAAAGAAATAAAAGGGACATTTATGGGAAAGGAAGAAGTCAAGTGACCATTATTTGCAGATGACATAATTCTCTACCTAAAACACTCATATAATTCCACTAAAAGTCCCTAGAATTAATAATAAAATTCAGTAGTGTAGCAAGATAGTCATCACTCAAAAATCAATAGTGTTCTTGTATGCTAGTAATAAAATTACTAATAAAGAAATTAGGGAAACCATGCTTTTCACAATAGAACCAGGAAAAATTTAAATACCTAGGAATTAACCTAACCAAGGAAGTGAAAGACTGCCTCAAAAAAGCTACTGTCAAAAAAAAAAAACTACAGTCAGTGAACCCTTGACTTATGAACTCAATTCATTTCCAAGGGTTGGTTGTAACTCAAGTTGGTCAATTGCCTTCAAAGTCTCTCTCATATATAAATTTAGGCCATGCCTTCTTCCAGGTATATCTCAGTGTCCTTAGAGTGACATTGGCCCAGGATTTCTCAATTAACCCCACACAGGAAAGGATGTTGAAATGTTCCTTCCAGAGCTCTTTAAGGGTTAAACCTGTATCAGACCATCTGGAAGCACAAGTGACCACATTCTGGTCATAACTCAAGACTTTGATCATAAGTTAAAACCAAAATGTTGGTCATTACCCAAGTTGTTCATATGTCAGGCCAGTCATAACTTAAGGGTCTACTGGACTCTGATAAAGGATATCAAAAAGGACATTAGAAAATGGAAAAATATCTCCTGTTCTTGGAAAGACAAAACCAATACAATGGTGCTTCAGTTCACGAACTTAGTTCTTTCCATGATTCTGGTCAAAAATTGAATTGGAGGAGAACTGAATCAAATTCAATGGTTAGCTTCAATGTTGACCTTATGCAGAAATTTGATCAAGAAAATCAAAGAAATAAAAGATAATGACTGATTGCCTTGAACCCACTCTGATAGAAGACCTCAAGCTGTGCAACAGCTCCCCTCCACAAGAGGCTCAGATCAGTCACTAGGAACCTGACATGTGTCACATGGGTCAAGACTTGCCCATGTGCTAACTACCAAAAAATGAAGATATCCTCCAGTTCTCAGAGATTGCCCTGATGCTTAAGGAACAGGAACTTGATGAGATGGGAAGCTAGGCAACTAATAACCAAAAAATAAGCTTTATGGAGACCTCCTGAACTCCATCAGCACAGCTTGAGGAGGAACACATGTCTTCCAACACACAGACCATCACCTGTGTGAACTTGGGGCAGGCCCTCTACCACCTGTGGAAGGAAGTCATTTTTGACTCTGTGAAGGAGTGAGGACCCCAAGCAACCCACCAAGAACCACCATCAGCCATTACTAAAGAGAAGACAGTGTCTTAGGAATAGGATCCGACCTCAAGAACCCCTTGAATAATTAGGAAAACCAGATTTTTAAAATATTTGCTAGTCCCTCTTCCACAATTTGCATGGTTTTATTTTTTCTCAATAAAACAAATGTACTTGTTTTAAAAATGCAAATAAAATGTATGGGAGAAGAATAAACCATTATAGGATATATTACAGCCAGTTACCATGTGGGCAACTGGGCCTCAACTCTGCACACCCTGAAGAGCACTGTAGAATGCATCTGAAGGTTGAGGGAGGGGTGAGATAGGACATCTACCCAATCTCTGTCCCTCTTGGATTCAGAAATGCCTTTTTGGGCATACTTCCATTTTTATGTGTGCAAGGGCTGAGATACTGAGGCAGGAAGGCTGAAAGACATTATAGTGAGCACTTGAATGGGGGAGCCTTCAGTTGACCAGTAACTGTCTACCACACCGGCAGTTGAAGATGAGGCATGACCTGGAGAGTGGCAAAGGGGCACCTTTTCTGCTCTAAGGACAGCATTATGGCTCAGTGTGTCACACTCCTTCCCTTTGGGTCTTGATACAGGAGATAGGGTGAGGCAAAGCTGGCTGGGAAAACAAACAGGACCTGTCAGTCACAAGATCCCAGGGCAACTCCGGGACCCTGTTATGTAAAACTCACAAGTTCCCAAGAGATATGGAATGCATAAAAAAGAGCGGCCATCATGGAAAGCTGCTATCATGTGTGAGTTTGCATGGTAGCCTGTGCCTTGTCTGAACACCATGTGTACTTTTCCTTTTACCCTCTTTTTCTCTTTGTCCACTCAAGTTAGCTCTGCAGAGCTGGTTTCTGACATACCTGTTTACCCCACACTTTTCAAATAAAATTTTTGGCACTGTTATTGACTTGTCTGATCCAATTCTTTGTTTGATGCAAGAAGAACCTGGGATACTTTTGATTGTCAAGCTGTTTCTAAAGAAACGACTCTATAACAGTTGGCAAAACAGTCAAGAATTAACATTTTGGTGTGGCCAGGCATCAGAGTGAAGCTCAGGTAACAGAGAATAAGGTAAGACCTATATGGGCACACTTTTTGTTTTTCTCTCCAAGATTTTTTCTTCTCTCTCCTTCTTTCCCTCAATCCTCTAGGCTGGGAAAGCAGGGGACTGTTCTCAAGGGAGCTATTCACTGCTTTTCTTGCTGTGAAGATGGAGGAAGGAAATGTAAGTTTTTGTTTTTCTTTCTAGCTGGTTGCGGTCACTCCATAGGTATGCCTTGTCCAGAGCATTTGTTTATTGTGTATTTTGCTTAATTAGCCTGGTCTCCTTGTAACGTACTTTGTAAATGGCTTTTTTTTTGGTTTGTGTTTTGGTTGGGGATGCTTCAGTGTTACCTTGCTGCATAGCTAGCAGCCATGTTACCTTGCCAGTCGGCCAGTCACCATCTTGTCTTAAGTCACTTCGTAACTTTTAGGTAGAGGTGCATCATCAGGTGCCACCATCCTTTTTTTCCTACTCTTTTTTTTTTTGTAACTGACTCACAAGCTATGCATATGAGCTTCTGGGTAGCAAGAGAAAGAAACTTTTTCTTTCTTCCCACACAAAAAGTGAAAATAGTGTGCTATCCCTTTAAGCACTTTTATGGCTGGAGGACCCAGCTGCATCCTTCAGCCCTGGGCAAGTGTGGATTGTGGAGGGGTGGATGCAAGTCTGCAGACAAAATGGAGGCCTGCTTACATCCCAGAGGGGCATTTTAGTCTTACCTAGCTCCATGGTGGGGGAAATGGAGACTCAAGAAAAAAAAAATTGTTCATTTTAAAAGCAAAACTCAGGGCCAGCAACACTGCACTCTGGTCCAAAAGCCCACCTGAGGCCATCATCACCTAGCTTTTATACTTCTGTTCAAATACAAGTAAGTGAAAGACCTATGCCCGATGCTTAAACTGAACAGCTAATTAATGTAACTAAAACAAAAAACAGAGCCATCCCAAATCTTAGTACAGTACTTCTTCTGTCAGAGTAAATGCAAGAGGTGCTTTTCTCATATGGTTTCTGAGTGCAAGTTGGACTATCAAGAGGTTCAATGAGGTGGTTAAAAGAACTTTGCTTGGGAAAGTTCTGCCATTATCTCACAAAGTTTGGATTAGATAAGGCCAACCCAGCCCCCTTCTCCCTAATGAGTTAATGGTTCCAAAAGGGGGGACAAAAGCCCCTGGATGGCGGGGGGGGGGGCTTTCTTCTGTGGTCCAGGGTAAAATGATGCCAGCATCACTCTAAGGTTCTCAGATAGAAACAGCTATCTAGGTTTTGTAAAGTTGCACAAGGGGCACCTTATGGACTTCGGGTCTCCTCTTTTGCGTGGGACACTGCCTTAAGGAGCAGAGACCTAGTTGTTTCCCTTCTCTCTCTAGGTCCCAAGACAAGCAGATGGAAAATTGATTGGATCTCATCACCTGTAGATTTCAATAACTTCACCACTAGGTCATATCTTCGCTGAATGGGACAGATCTGATCCTGACAATTTGAAACAAGAATAGCTTATCTACTATTGTAATATGGCCTGGGTTCAATATGAACTGGGAGGTGGCAAAAGATGGGTATGGGATGGCACTGTAGACTATGAGCTTACTGTCCAATTACAGTGTTTCTGCTTGAAACATGAAAGGTGGAGTAAGATGTCTTATGTTCAGGCTTTTATAACTCTTTTTAAATGTGTGAGACAGGGTCTTGCTGTGTAGTTCAGCCAGGCCTTTAAATCACTATGTAGCCCAGCCAGGCCTCAAACTCATGGCAATCCTCCTGCCTCAGCCTCCCAAGTGCTGGGATTACAGGTGTGCACCAGCATGCCCAGCTATAACTCTTAATCTAAGGGAAAGTTCAAAACTATGGTAGTTAGTACAGGCTCTGAGGAAGACAAAGGTATCCTGGATGAACCTGTTCTAAGACTCCCATTTGTCTCTCAGGAGGATATGGGTCTCTGATCTGCCTGATGATATGGGGAATTCTCTTCTACCTCCTCCTTAAAGTTCCCAGGCTAATAAATCAGCCTCTTCTTTAGTTACAGATGTACAAGAGGCTAGGAACTGTGCAAATGAACAATGTTTTTAAAATGAAAGGAAACCACCTTAGAAAGGTTATTCCCCCTTCAACAGAACCAAATGGACTATAATACTAGTCACAGACTAGAAATGATATCTGATATGCTAGCTGCTCTTACCAGGGAAATAAAGAGGGTATGTTGAGTCTTTTGTAAGTATACTAATATAGGTCCATCTTCTAGGGAGGGAGAGGCGACAACATTTCATCTGTCAATCAGCTCCAGATATTCAGCATAAGCTACAAAAACTTCAGACAGGGCCTCAGACACCTATAACCGAATTGCTAGATATGATCTTTTTTGTGTTCAACAGTCAGGACCCAGAGGAGAGAAAACAGAAAGTCTGGTTATAGCCATTGCAATTGGTAATGCTTTAAACCTACCCAGGTCATCTAAGGAAAAACCCAAGGACAACTAAGAAAATGATTCCTGTTTCAAGAGTAAAAAGACTAGATACTGGGCACAAGATTACACCAAACTTGCACCTAGGCCCTGTTCCTGTGTCACTGGAGGTTTGACTGTCCCCTCTCCCAGACAGGGGCTAGGCCAACCAAAACCCTCATTTCCTGCTCAGGACTGAAGTGGCCCAGGGGAACCTGCAATGCCCTTGTCCATAGATATCACCATCTCCTCTGAAGAACTCTGGGTAACCTTAGATATCATGAGTGAGCCAATTCAACTGCTTATAGTTACAAGGGCAGTTCATTCTGTTTTGATTTCCTTCTCTGGAAAACTCTAAGTCCATATTTGGGCTCGAAGGAACCCCTAGTCGGAGATTCTTTACTCCTCTGATGTGTCACTTTGAAGGTCAAATGTTTAACCTTGAGTTTCTAATTGTCCCACAGTATCCTACTCCCTTGCTAAGAAGAGGTTTATTAACAAAATTGGAGGCAAGTCTCAAATTCCAGCTAAGGCCAAAATGGAGTTTACTTGCTGGGACTACAGGAGTTCTCCCTGACCAAATTAGCCAACAGGTAAATTCTGCGGTATGGTATAAGGGAATTGCTGGTAGAGAAAATTCAGCTATGCCAGTAATTATAAGACTAAAAACCTAGAGGTAGTCCATCTTCCCAGACAGATTGCAGTTATGCATTGTAAAGAGGACACCAGAGAGACATGTCTACAATCTCCTTAGAAAACCAAAAGGCTGGTAGGCAAAAAGGGCAGGCCTACAGCCCCTTAAGACTACCCTTATTCTCAGTTCCTGAAGAACCATTAAAACCAGTTAAACCCCCTCCCCCAGAAAGATAAATGGGCTTTAGGACAAGGAGGAATTAAAAAGAGACTGGTGATACTTAGGAACAAACATCCTTCCCCAAGGGATACAGTGAAAAGCTATAAAAACACTTCATGATTCCTTCCATATGGAAAGAGATGCTGCATTGAAAATGGTCACTTGAGTTTACACAGAATTAAGACTAGTGGCAACCACTAAACAGGTCTGCAAAGCTTGCCCACTTTGTGCTTACAACAACCCAGGCAAACCCAGACTGCCTCCTTTATTAGAACCTGTACAGAGAAGGACATACCTTGGAGAGGACTGACAATGAGACTTTATGCATATGCCACCATGTGAAGGATTTAAACATATGTTGGTCCTAATTAACACCTTTACAGGCTAGATTAACCTTTCCTACCCATTCAGAAAAGGCTACAGAAGTAGTCAAGAAGACTTCTTAAAGAAATTATCGCCAGATTTGGACCTCCCCAGTCTCTCCCGAGTGACAATGGACTTCTTTTACCTCACAAGTAACTCTGGGAGTGGTAAAGGCTTTAGGAATAAAGTACCATCTTCATTCCACTTGGTGGCTTCAATCTCCTGGAAAGGTAGAGAGAGCCAACAAGACCCTAAAGCAAGCTCTAACAAAACTTTACCAAGAGATTTCTGAGTCCTAGCTTCAATTGCTGCCAGTAGCACTCATGAAGGTTCATAACATACCCAAAACTGGGCTAAGTTTGAGCCCATTTGAAATGTTACATGGAAGGACATTTGCATCCTCTGATACGACAGTAGACCGGAAGACCATGAGAGTCTTACAATAGCTCATCAATCTGGGCCAAGTACAACAAGCTATCCAAATATATGGGAACAGAGTCATGCCAGCTCCTGGCCAAGGAAGATGACCTAGTGTCCACCGTGGAGACCAAGTGCTTGTAAAAACTTAGAGAAAACACCAGCAGACCAGTTAAAGTTAAAATAAAAGGGCCCCTTTTCAGTGATCCTGCAACAACCACTGCAGTAAAGATGACAGAGATAGATAATTACATTTATCTTTCTAAAATAAAGCCAGTCCCACCCAAACTGTCTAAATAATAAGACAGGACAAGAGACCTAATGGGTGGGTTAGGTAGGAACTGATGAAGCTTCTATATATAGGTGGAGTTACTATTTCCAGTGTCTCACATCTCATTTTTGTCGGACAGAGGAAGCATATTGTTTTCAGGAGTTAGGCTCTAAAATCAGGGTAAAAAATGGAACTCCAGCAGGATCTCAAGACTTTTCTTAAAAAAAAGAAAAAAAAAACCTAAGGAGAGAAAATGTCAGAGGTAAAAATACTCCTGAAGTCTCTTTATATTTCTTAAAATAGAGTATGCACATTTTATTTGTAGAGATTAGACAAAAACTCATGCATGGCAGGTTTGAAATCTCATGATAATTGGAAAGAGTCTCTGTAGATAGTTAAGTATTCCAACCTTCCTGCTGTTAAGATTTAATTGTTAAGTCCTAAAATGAATGGAGGCTAGATAGGTTGCTAACATATTCCTGCTTCTAACAGGGTTGCTATGATTGGTGTCACTATGATTCTTCTTTTTACTATTAGATTGAAGATTTCTGTGTTATGAGCCCATTATTTATGAAGTTTTGCAAATATTTGTCTCTTGTCTCTTTTAGCTGGCTGAGGAGTGGGCTGGTTGTGGTGTTGGAGATGGAATCCAAGGCCTTGTGCATACTAGGCAACCACTCTATCACTGAGCTACACCTTAGACCCATGGCAGTGAACCTATGGCAACCGTGCCAAAGTGGGCTATTTGTATCATTGAAAGATCTAAAAGGTTTGCCATTACTGCCCGCCTAGACTGTTGTCTTTTGACTATGCTTGTGGTAATTTTTGCTATATAGTAGTAGTAGTAATAATAATAATAATAGTAGTAGTAGTAGTAATTGTATTTGAAATTTGAATTATAGTTATCCTTTTCCTACACTCAGTTTGTAAAGAAATTCACCTACTTTCTTTTAGTACTTATTTGATTTCACTCCTTAACATCTCTAATCCCTTTAGTCTATTCTTATGAGATATAGGTCCAATTTTATCTTGTGTCAAATGGCTTTATCCTGTTTTTGTACACAGCCCACTGTGTTCTCTGCTGCCACACATTTATACTCTCTCATGGTGAATCACTTCTCTCCATACTGAATCACATTAGTGTTTTTGTTTGTTTGGTTTCAAAGGGTACTATTTTCTGAAACTGTTTATAGATTCTGGGAATGTACCTTATTTGGAGCCCTAAAGCCTCATGAAAAGAATACTGTATTTAAAAAACACTTTTCTGATTGTCCAGCCCTGTTCAGGGATTGTATTTTAAATAAAGTAGATGATTTTCTTCCCTTGATGAAGGAGTTCAACTTGTGGAAGTGTATGGACAATAATTTTTAAATGTTTTAACGAGCATAAAACTAGTCAAATTTACATTTCAAGTTACTATTTAAAAACTGGCAAGTATTTCTCTGGACTAAGGCAATCAGGCTTTATGGAGGAGTTGCTTTTGAATTATTCATTTCAGCTGCAAATACTTGAAAACTTAACTGTTCCTTAAACCTTCATTTCACTCTCATATCATGAAATCTGGAAGTAGGTTGTTCCTGGGAATGGTTCAGCAGTTAACAGTGTCAGGAATAGCACCTCTACAGTTCTGTTGGTCTTCCCCACATGGCTCCAAGATGGCTGCAGAAGCACCAGCTACTGCATCTGAGTTTAAAGTAGGAAAAAAGTGAAGGAGCGGATAATCTGCACCTCTCTCATTTATCAGCAAAACAATTTTCCCCCACACTTCTTTAGAAAACTGCATATGTCTCCTTGGCCAGAACTCTGTCATCCCTAAATCCAGGAGAGGCAGGGAAATAGAATATTTAAATTTTCTAGTCCATATGAGGTGAAACAGCAAAGGGTAGAGGACTGGGAATAGTGATTCATTCAGCCAGCCAGTGGAGTGTGCCACCTGAAAGTGTGCCACAGGAAAGTGCCTTGTTTCTGCTTCCTGAACACAGTGCCTGGTATGGCATAAGACTGAAAACAGTAGGGGCTGGGGATTTAGCTCAGTGGTTTTGCCGCCTGCTGTGCAAGCGCAAGGACCCGAGTTTGATCCCTGGTACCAAAAAAAAAAAAAAGACTGAAAACAGCACATGATCTTATGTAATCTAAGGAAAATGCATCATAAGATCTGACATGAGCTTATGTATCAGGGATGGTAGGGACATAAGACTGTGAGTTTAGAGGCATTCAGGACCAGAGTCAGTCTCCAGAAAGATCATGCTAGATAGAGAGGTATGACTAGAGGGTTGGATTAGACTCCAGTTTCCAAGCTCTAGGCAAAGAAGAGCCAGTGGATATTGAGTTAATCACTAGTGACCAATGATTTAATCATTATGTCCAATTAATGCAAACTCCATAAAACCTGCTAAACAGTGGACTTTGGAGAGCTGCTAGGTCATGAGCATGTCAATAAACTGGGAGGGTGGTGTGTGCAGAGAGCATGGAATCGCTATACTCCTTACCACATGCCTTGCCCATGAATCTCCTCTGTTCAGCTGTTCCTGAGTTGTATCCTTTATAATAAACCAGTTATGGTAAGTAAAGCACTTTCCTGAGGTTTTTTGAGGACTCTAGAGATTTATCAAACCTGATGAAGGGATATGGGCACTCTTGAATTTATAGCCAGTGAGTCAGAAGTACCAGTGTCAACACAGGGCTTGTGATTGGCATTTGAAGTGGAGGCAGTCTGATGGGATTTAGCCTTAACTGGTGCAATCTGAAGCTAACTCCAGGTAGTGACAGAATTGACTGGAACTGCAGGGTATCCAGCTGGTGTCAGCTTTGGTAGGGTGGTATAGGAAAAGACAACAAACATTTGGTGTCAGAAGTGTTAGGAATAAAAGCATCTTGGAGGTCCCAACAGAACAAAATGAGGAGACATTGAATTACAATGACAGCCACCTTACTCAGGCAGAGGGCAGAAGAGTGGACCCAGAAGAGTAGAGAAAAGAGGCAGGTATTGATAGAACTAAGATCAACCATGAGTATCAAGGAAGAGAAAGACAGTGATCCAGAGGGACCCAGGAAGATAGCTATGGATAAAAAAGGGTTTAGAAGGGCTTACAGCATGGCAGACAAGTTGACGAATGACTGAGGTAGATGATTTTGGCCAGCTGTTGGGCTGTCAGTGGCCTGAAACATAGACTAGGTGCTAGGACAGCTTAGGAGCATCAGAGCCCAGGGTGAGTGACATCCTAAGGGTTGGAGTAGGTGATGAAGATCCAATATTAAGGACAGACCCATATTGTGGTTCTGACCATTTAATTTAGCCAGATCTTCTCAGCTACTTTGAGTGAGTTAGTCACTTACTGAACTTCAAGACATGTGTAATGGCAAAATTATTTTTTGACCAACTGATGCCAATTTATACATATTGAGAAATTCACAGAATTTCTTTAAATTTTTGGAGCCAAGTAGGAAGAGGAGTGCTTATAAGATGCCTGAGGAGAAAAGCGCTGATGCATTTCCTTCCTCTTTATCTCCACTCCCTTGGCCCACACCCCCACAACTGTCTATCTAACTGTCTAACTGTCTATCTGCCAGCGTTACATTCCCTCATGAGCTACAGCTGTGGAGGCAAAGCCAATAAGCCAGAGGCAGATATAGACTGGCACTTGTGGAGTTGGCCCACGGCTGGCTGTGGAAAATGGGTATTTATGTCTGGCTGCTAGCTCTGTTTACTCAGTCTAGCAAATTGCAGAGAAGTTGCAAATGCAGTGTGCACAGAGAAGACAGTGTTTTTGTGGCTTTTTCCTCTCAGGACATTTTGGCTCTTACTGGAGGTGTCTGTTAGGCATCACTCTCCTCAGCCTTCTTTCCTGGACCACTATCATGAAGACTGCTTGTTGACAAAGAGTGCCCTCAGTACAAGATTGTTTGTGAATTTGAGTGTTTGGAAGGTACAAAACTCTCATTGGTGACCAAAGCATGCTGTTTGCCATGCATGTTTGAAGGAAAAAAGATTGGATTCTGAAGTACAGAAATTTGTGGGTTCCTTTGTGTGTTTTGAAAACTATGAGAAGGATACTGATCAGGAAGAGAACACAGTGAGCTGAGAACAGAGACCCATACCCACAGAAATTGAGGAGCCTAATGAGCAAGGCAGAAAAGGCTTAGATTCAGACATCTTTCGCCCTCCTCTCATCCAATGTCCTTGCTCTATAAATAGCTAAGAAAGCTAGATGGAATTAGATAAGGATGATCTCAGAAGTAGAATGGATTACAGAAGGAGAAACATTGAACACAATCTCTGAAGTAGCTATGAGCTAAGGGTCAATCCCTAAAGGCCCTATTTCTATTTCTCACCCCAATTTACCTGATTGCTTGGACAAAAATCCCATCTGACTCATCTGTTTCAACATTGATTTCATCCATTTCTTCCTGGTTAGGTGATACTTATAAGTTCCTTCTAGGAATCTCTTCATCTGATCATGATTGTCGCTGATAGCCCTCCTCATGGTTACCTGTGGGGAATTTCCTCAACCTAGTGTTTCTTCCTTGCTCTGACTTTGTAATCATCTAAAATTAATAATAAATAGCCAGGAAATAGAATATTTGGTCTGGGATATTCTAATACTTATTGCAACCAAAAATGTCTCCAGACATAACCAAATATTGTTTGTCCAAGGGCAAAATCACTGTAAGGCAAGAATAACTGCTTTAGAAGATAGACATATTGAGCCCACTTTAGCTATAAGCAAAAATCAAAGAAATGGCAGGCCAGTGAGATAAACATACAATACTAAAACAACAGGTGAATTTAAAAAACAAAGTGAGCAAGCCAACAAAAAGTGGGCAATGACTGTACTCTAGAAGAACTCAAGGACATAACTCAAGGACAAAGAAAACTTCAAAGTCTATCTCATTAACTAATTTAAATATTATAAATTCAGCACAAGTGTAAAGGCTAGGTGGTAAAATAACAAAATGGATTGAAGAGAGAGATTTTTTGTGGCTGTGTTGTGTCTTGCTGCTTGCTTGCTGTCTTCTCCCTGTGCTGCTTTGCCATGAGCTGTTTCTCCTCTGCAATGCCCCTCTGCCATGCCACCTTACTTGGAGCCAAGTATGAACTGTATGCCAAATAAACCTTTCCTCCTTTAACTTTGGGTGTTGGGTATTTTGTCTCAGCAATGAGAAAAGTAACTAAGACATGCTATTTTGGATTTTGATTATGCTTTCTTTAGTATTGCCTCTGTATTCCTTTAGTGTTCCTTTAGAGTCCAAGGACCAGTCCACTTTCACTTGAAATTTTCTGCCAGACCACACTGGTTTCAAATCCAACTGCCAATGGAGTCCTTGTTCCCAAATGAAACATGAGTCTGGTCTTTATCATCTGCATTTATGTCAGCATTCTGGTCTACTGAGCTCTTAGTAGAATCTTCCATCAAGCTAGACTTATAGCATTCTAGGGATTCTTTACCTAGCATTTCCAAACCTTTTCAGACTCCTCCCATGAACCAGTTCCAAAGGCTTCTAAACCACATGGTTAGTTATTCACAGCAAAGACCACACTCCTGCTACCAAAATCTGTCTTAATCACTTTCTCATCACTGAGGTACAATACTTAGCGTGTGTAACTAAAAGGAGGAGAGATTTATTTGGGTTCATGTTTGTAGTCCATAGTTGGCTAGTTCCAAGGCAGACATAGTATGGTGGCAGCACCAGGAAGAGGAAAGCTGCTGATGTTATGGAGGCCAGGAAGCAGAGTGTGAAGGGAAGAGCAAGGAAGGGAAATATACACTTCCAGATCACACCTCCAGTGACTCACCTCTTCTACCAGGTCCTACCTCCCAATGGCACATTTAGCTCTAATTGGAGAATGTAAAACCTGGAGGAAGGAGTGGAGAATAGGGAGAATTGTCCTCTAAACCCTAGGAAAAGTAATACCATTTTGCAGTGGACTGCTGTTTAGCTGCCTGGGGGGACCTGTGTGCATAACATGTTCATCCATCATGGTGGGTTGATTGTGCTTGCAGAGATTGACAAAATTCCTGAGGATGGGATGGTAGCATAATACACTTAACTTCTCAGGGACTTGTCTTTGATCCTGGTTTTTGCTATTTTAACAAGAGCTATAACACAGTAGGTTAATTAGTGAAGGTAGTGAGATCAATAGGACAGCTGGCCCTTGCTCCATAAGTAACCCCTAGTAAACCCACTAACTTGCCACACTGGACTTGTCATTCTTGCTCTTTCAATGCCATCCCAATTTGAAGGTAGACATTTCTTTTACTTCTCCCTAAGAAATTACAGACCTTATCAACATGCAAAAGAATGAATTTGGATACCTACCTCATATAATACAATAAAATTCACCCAAAATGGATCAAAGTCCTAAATGTGAGAGCTAAAAACCATAAAACTCTTCAAAGAAAATATTGGAGTAAAATATCTGTGGCCTTGGGTTAGAGCACAAGCAATGTTACAAATAATAATACATTGTTATTTGGAAACAAATATAAATATATTTAGAAAAGGCTTTAGACATGTGCTTTCATTTCTCATAAGCAGAAAATGTCTGCTAGCACATGGTTGAGTCATATGGTAGACAAGTGCTTAACTTTTTAAGAAACTCAAATTGTTTTCTAAGATGGTAGTAATATTTTATATTTTCATCAGCAGTGTTATAAGAGTTCTAGTTCCACTTCCTCACCAATCAGATATCACTTTTTAAAAATTTAGCCATTTTAACAGTATGCAATGATTTTTCATGGTGGCTTTAATTTACATTTCTCTGATGATCAGTGATATTGAATATCTTTTCATATACTTTTACTCACATATAGCTTCTTTGTAAAGTGTCAGTTCAAATATTTTGCACATTTTTATTGGATTGTTTTCTTAGTACTAAATTGTAGCAGTTTTTCTTTTAAAAATCATATTCAGGAAAAATAAATAAATAAATATCATATTCAGAATATAAGCACTTTGTATGATACATGTGTTGCAAATAGTTACTTCATGTTTGAGGCTTGGTCTTTCATTCTTTAAAATAATGTCTTTCAAAGAGCAAAGATTTTTATTTTTATCTCTCTATATATTTTTGCTTCATGATTCTTGCTTTATGTGTATATTTAAGAAACTTGTTTGCCTCAAACTGGTAAAGATTTTCTCCCTTAAGTTTTATAGCTTTAGAATTTAGTTGTAGGTGAATAACCAATTTTGATTTATTTTTTAAGCACAATATTCAGTTTTTCCAGGCTTATAGCCTATTGATTAAGTATTTGTTGACAAGATATTATTTTCCTCCATTGAATAATCATGTTACCTTTGTCAAAAATGAATTGATCCTACATGTGGAGATTTATTTCTGGGCTTTATTGTTATATTGGCATCAATGTTTTCACCAGTAACCAACTCTCTTTATTACCATAACTTTATAGTAAGGTTTGATAACAGGATAAATATGACAAATTCGTTGTTCTTCTTTTTAGTTGCTTTATTTGGGACTTTTGAATTTCCATATAAATATTTTTTCCATATAAATGTTTGCGTTAGCTTGCTGGTTCTAATTTTAAAAGCTGGTGGAATTTAGGTAGATAAGGGGTTGTGTTAAATCTATAGATCAACTTGGAAGAATTTTCATCTTGACAATAGTATAATCTATGACTATGATCATTCTACTATGTACTTTAGGTCTTTAAATTCTCTTAGCATTGTTTTGTAGTTTTCAATGTTGAGACCTTTTCTATTCTTACCTCTGTCTTGCTTTCTTTATCTCTCTTTCTCTGTTCTGTCTTTCTCTTTCTTACAGTACTGGGAATTGAACTCAGGGCCTTTGTATTGCGCTATACCCTCAGCCCTTTTTTTTTTTTGTATGGGGGATCAAACTGGGGTCCTTGCGCTTTCAAGGCAGGCAGCAGAACCACTGAGCTAAATCCCTGGCCCAACCCCCAGCCCTTTTTTAAAAATGTTTTTTTAAATCTTGAGACAGAGTCTGTTATTGCTTGTGTCTAGATGTCCCCCTAAAGCCTCGTGCAGTCTTAGGTGGGGCTTTTTCAAGGGTTGCTGGATCTAGAGTATGTGGCTGATTCATGCTGCAATGCTAGGCCCTAGAGCATTAGAAATAAGGGTGTGAATGCTACCTACCCTAAGTAGTCTGGATAAGATAAAAGGGGCAGAAAGATGCTGTTAAGGTCTCTTGTTGCTTTTGCTGTCTTCTGCCATGAACTGTTGACCCTTTGCCGCCCTGCCTTGGGGCCAGCCAATTATGGACTAAAACCTCTGCAAACTGAGCTGAATAAACTCTTTCGCCTTTAACTTTGGGTGTTGGGTATTTTATCTCAGCAATGAGTGAAAAATAACTAACACAGGGTCAAGGCACTAATTTGCCCAGGCTAGGCTGGTGTTTCCATTCCTCCCACCTCAGCCTCAGTGCAAGGATTACAGGCATGCATCATATTTGACATTGTTTATTACATTCATTCCTAAATAATCTTACAGTTTTTGAGAATTAAAAATTTTCATTTTCCAGTTATTTTTACTGTAATAAAAATACAATAAATATTTTTATATTAACTTTGTATTTTTGGACCTCAGAGTTCATTTATTCAGGAGTTGTTATAGAGTTCTTGGGATTTAAAAAATATAAACCACCATATTATTTCTAAATGGAGATAATTGTACTTCCTTAGTGATTATTAATGCTTTTTAAATCTTTGTGTTAGTATCTGCAACAAAATGTTAATAGAAATGGAGAAAACAAACATTTTTGCCTTGTTCCTTCATCAGCATTAAATATGATATTGTAATTTTCATAGATATTCTTTATCCACTTAAAGCATTTCCTATTGATTTCTAGTTTGCTAGGAATGTTGGTATAGTTTTGAAAAATAAGAACGTATATCTCCTTCAGCCCAGAAGTTCCACCTTTGGTAATAAACCAAAGTTATATACATGCATATGAAATTATCTGTGTATGAGGTTAATCATTGCATCATTATATTTAATAGCAAATCATTGACAAATATATCCACTGTTCCGCCCACAGAAAACAATACTGTGTGAATGTCTGGAGAGGAGAACAAGGTGTGCTCTACATACTGAAGAATATTATCAGTTGGTTTAATGTAGCAATTTTTGCTTGAATTCTGGAGCCAGATTACCTGGTTTCATCTACTGACTCCAATACTTAGCCTCAGTTTCCACCTCAATAAAATAAGGAGCATTTAGAAACAGTTTCTGGTATCAAATAAGCACTATATACTTTTGTGTGTTAATGTTATAGTGTAGCAAGATATCCAATATATACTGTTAAGTAACCTCAAAACAATCAGTGGAAAAACTGCTAGAAATAATAGAATTTGGTAAAATGGTTGAATTTTATAAAGCATTAAAAATAACTTTCCTCTATAAGAAAATACAAATAAAAGTAATTTTATTCATGATAGTAATGAGGCAGGCGGCAGAACCACTGAGCTAAATCCTCGGCCCCATCTTAAGTAATTTTTAAAAGATGTGTGCTATGAAGAAAACAGCAAACTTCAGAAATTATACAAATTATAAATAAATATCTATTATTTTCCTTATGATAATCTCCTAGTTTTTCAAGATAATACAAATAAATCTTTGCTCCTTATAACTAAGTCCTCTTGATATTCATGAAAAACCTGAAAGGTATATAAATATGCTAAATGCAGCCTACATTAACATGTAACCCCTATTAAATTTCCAACAGGAGGGCCGGGGATTTAGCTCAGTGGTTCCGGCGCCTCCCTCGCAAGCGCAAGGTCCCAAGTTTGATCCCCGGTACCAAAAAAAAAAAAATTTCCAACAGGAATTGTTTGGAGAAGGGAGTACTTGACAAAGTAATTCTAAAATTCATGGGACAGAACTGGTAAGACTGGCAAGAAAAATTTTATAAAAAACATTTAAGGAGACTAGGAATTCCAAATATCAAAATATAGTCACAATAAAAGTTTATAAACAAGACAAGATCCCATTCTTACGTGGTCTCTTTACTCTGTTGGTTGTTTCCTTTGCTGTGCAGAAGGTTTTTAATTTTACATGATCCTATGTGTTGATTCTTGATGTTATTTCCTGTGCAGTTGAAGTTTTGTTCAGAAAGTTCTCGCCTACACCTAGTCTTCAAGAGTTTTACCTATTTTATTTTGCAGTAGATTGTGTTTCAGTTTTAACATTTAGATCTTTGATCCATTTTTATTTTAGTTTAATATATAGTAAGAGATACGAGTCTAGATACAATCTTCTCTATGTGGATAGCCAGTTTTTTCAGTATCATTTATTAAAGAGGCTATCTTTCCTCCAATGTATGTTTTTGGGCCCTTTGTCAAACATTAGGTGGCTGATGTGCCTAGAGTTGTTTCTCAATCCTCTATTTTGTTCCATGGATCCACATATATGTTTTTGTGCCAGTATCATGCTGCTTTTATCACTGTAACTTTGTAATATAAAGTGGACTCTCTAGTTAAGACCAGCCTGACATATGAACCACTTGGGTTATGAATGGAATTTTTAATTTAGCTTACGAACAAAGTCTTGAGTTACAAACCATATGTCAGCAGCTTGTGCTTCCAGGTGGTCTCAGATACAGATTTAACCATTAAAGAGTTCTGGGAGGAACATTATAATATCATTTCTTGTGTGAGGCTAATTGAGAAATCCTAGCCCAAAATCTCTCTAAGGACACTGAGATCTACCTGTACATAGGAAAGAGACTTTGAAGGCTATGTAGATGAGCCTGAGTCTTCAATTGACCAACTTGAGTTACAACCAGTCCTCAAGAATGAATTGAGTTCATAAGTCAAGAGTCCACTGTAACTTGAAATTCAGGATGGCAATGCCTCCTGTTTTGCTCCTGTTACCTAGGATTGCTTTTGCTATTCTCGTTCCATATGAATTTTCAAATTTTCTCTACTTCTGGGAAGAATGTTGTTGGTACTTTATGAGATTGCATTAAATTTGTGTATCAGTTTTGGAAGTATGACCATTTTGACTATATTAGTTTTATCTATCCAGGAACAGGGAATATCTTTTCATTTTTAAATGCCCTCTTTGGCCTTCTTTTCCTTGTAAAGGTCTTTCACTTCCTCAGTTACATTAATTCCTAAGTATGTATTTTTTCTTGATGCTATTATGAATAGTATTGTTTTCTTAATTTCTTTCTCAGTGAATTCATTATTGGTGTACAGGAATACTATTGATTTTTGTGTGTTTGTTTTGTATCTTGCTACACTGCTAAAGTTTGTTATTAATTCTAGGAGTCTTTGCTGGATTTTTTGGGGTAATCTATGTAGAGGATCATGTCATCTGCAAACAATGATAATTTGACTTCTTTCTTTTCTCTACATACCTCTGTCATTTCTTTCTCTTGCCTGATTGCTCTGGCTTATCTTTCAAGGGCTATATTGAACAGGGCTGGTATGAGTGGACATTCTTGTCTTATTCCTGATTTTAGAGGGGAAACGTTCAACTTTCCCCAATTTAATAAGATGTTGGCAGTAGATGTGTCATAAATGACTTTTATCAGATTGAGTGTCCTTCTATACCTATTTTCTTCAGAGTTTTTATAATGAATAGATGTCGGATTTTGTCAAAGGCTTTTTCTACATTTATTGAGATGATCATGTGATTTTTGTGCTTGATTCTGTTTATGTGGTGTATTACATTTATTAACTTGCATGTGTTGAACCATCCTTGCATCCCTAGGATTAAGCCTATTTGGTCATAATGTATGATCTTTTCGATGCATTCTATTTTCCAGTATTTTGTTGAGGATTTTGGCATCCATGTTCATTAGAGAGACTGGTCTGTAGTTCTCTCTTTTGGTTGGATCCTTATCTAGTTTTAGAATCAGGGTAATGCTTGCTTCTAGGAATCACTTTTGGAGTACTTTTTCCCTTTCAACTTCCTTAAAGTGTTTAAGGAATATTGGCATTGGAGATTTCCTGACATTCTTATACAGATTTGCTGTCCACTAATATGTCTGCTTTGTCAACCAATATTTCACCACTATTATTCTAGGATTTATTAGTGTCTCCTATAATGTAAGCTCTCAAAAGTACATATTGAATAAATAAATTATCCAAGCATGACTTAAAACAGGATTCTAGAATATACAAAGATTTTAGTAAGACCAGGTATGTGGTATAGAGCCCTGAACATCCCTTTAAAGCTTATAAAGAGACCCAAAGGCAATCTTAAGGTCTTAAAACATGTGCCCTCATAATTAGGAGTTTATATTTAAGAAGAATTTCACCAGACATACAGAATTCCACAGTACAGTTGCCAAAGGTTATTCAAGATGCTTGGGAAAACCTACTACATGGAACCTAAGACCCTTTAATATCAACTTGTAGTCATTTTATTGTTTTCTGTGAAGCAAGTGGACCAACATTATCTGCTGTTCTTAAGCAAAACATGTTAAAGTCTATGTCACTTTGCAGATGGATAAGTAGGAATGCCTACAAATCCCCTGCTAAAAATCTTTTTGTTGAAAAGTCATACTTCATTATTATTATAGAAACTGGGGAGGAGCTTGACTTTCAGTCTCCTAAAGTAAAAAAGGATATCCTTGGATGTAATCATGGGTCCACATTTTATGCTATGTTTGAAACTGTGTTTATTTATTTAGCAAAGCTGAGAACTGGTGCAAGGGCCTTGTGCATGCTAGCCAAGTGCTCTATCACTATGCTACATCTCTGACCCTGAAGCTGTGTCATTTGACACTATTGCTTTTGGAATATATGGCTGTCAGATTAAGTTCAAAGAGTTCAGCTGTATAACAACTAACTTTGGGGTCTAAAACAACTCAAAATTTGAAGAACCACACCTTCAGGCAGAAGGCAAGAATAATGTGAATAATATCTAGGTTTCACTTGACACTGCATTTAATAGGGAAAGGATAATAAAACCTTACAACAACAGATCCCTGTCATTTAATCCTAAAACTTCTATCTTATTGTGGTGAGAAGGCTAGCAATATGGTTTTGCTTACAGAATAGAAGCCTACTTAATTTTGGTGGTGTTTTTTGTTGTTGTTTGTTTGTTTGTTTGGTACCGGGGATCAAACTCGAGACCTTGCACTTGCAAGGCAGGCAGTGGCACCACTGAACTAAATCCCTGGCCCCAAACCTCCTTAATTTTGGCAGGTTACAAATAATATATCATTAGGAAAGCAGCAAGCAAGAGGGAAAAATAACAAGCATAGGGTGTGTAGATGGGCATAATTTTAATGTACTTAGAAGATTCTTTGATTTGGGGTTTGGAAGGAAAATATACTCATTGATTTTTTTGTCACCCAATCATATGACCATGTAAACATTACATCTCTTGAGCAGAGATGTTGCTTTCACATCCCAAAAACATTTAATACTGCACCCATCCTGTTCAAAGCACTTTACAGAGTGGTGTAAGGACACCAAAAAGCAATAATTTAATTTCACTAAATTTACAATTTAGTGAGAAGACTAGGTATAGGTGAAGGACAAGACAAATGCAGTAATTGAAGCACCTCATGTTTATCACCTAAGGCAATAATGCATTATGACTAATGCAGACAGCATGTACGCATGCCTTAGTTCTAGCAAGTCCCTTTATCAGTCTTGAGATGTATTTAATTTCAGTTTAATACTGATTTTTAAAAGGGGAATAATAAATTTCACTTACCTCAAAACATTTTTTAGAAATGAAAATAATGCAAGCTGTGTGTGGTGGCGCACACCTATAATCCCAGCACTTGGGAGGTTGAGGCAGGAGGATGGCCATGAGTTTGAGACCAGCCTGGACTACACAATGAGACCCTGTCTCAGAAGAAAATAAAGGAAGAAAAGAAATGAAAATTATGTAAGTAGAGCACTTAGCATAGCATCATATATTGAATTCTGCATTTATGTTAGCTATGTATATACTTTTTTTGTTTTTGGTACTGGGGATTGAACTCGGGTCCTTGTGAAACCACTGAGCTAAATCCCCAGCCCTATATACTTTTTTAACAAGATGAGGGCAAAGGTGGAGTTCAGTGGTAGAGCACTTCCCTGCCATTCATGAAGTCCCAGATTTCATCCCCAGAACCACAAAAACAAAAAACAAAATACAAAAACAAAGAGCAGTGAAGGAATTAATTCATCTTAGCTGGTAGGTCTATTAGCACTAATATAGAAATTCATTTATCATACATTAATTTTTCTTTTAAAAAGCAAGTCTCAGGACAGTATATATAATTGTAGTGTGCTCTAATTTCTAAATTTAAAAATATCTGTCTAATTTATATATACAAAACTGTTATCAATGCTTATCTGTGATTAAATTGTGAGAGTTTCACTTTGTAAATTGCATTTTCTTAAATAGTTGAATTTTTAAACAAGCTTATGTTAAGTTTATGGTTAGAAGGATACAAGATTTTTGGAAATCCACTACACCAAACAACTAGGAGCAGCTCACAAATACCAGGTTTGAGATTCAAGGCTGAGCTGCCTTTGAGCTTTAAGGAATACAAGTTACCCTTAACAAAAGTGATAATGTTACCACCCTTACTCTAACACTTGGGAGTGATTCTGTCAGAAAGATTATTTCCTCTACTCTGGGTTTTTCTTTTTAGTGTCAGGTACCAGATGACTTGTGGGACACTTGTGTTTGAAATTCAGGGAAATACCACACCATAGTTTAAAGACAGTGTTAATAAAATCAATATTAGTGAAGCCTCAAACATAAGAAAATGAATGTACTTGGAATTATCTAAAAATATAACACAGGGTAACAAAAACAAATTTTACCTAAGATATTGATAAAAATTTCTAAAACATAAATTAGATGATTAATTTTTTTTGGCTCTCAGAAGTACAAAAACATGGGAATGCTATACCCCAATATAACACTGATTTTTTTCTAGGGGAATGAAGGGGTCATCTCATGTACAGATAAGAATTCAGGATGAAGAGGTGATGCGCCAGGAAGCAATGTTAAAGGGAGGTTAGTTACCCTCTCAGGCAACTTGTGATTTCTAGGCCTGCTTAACTATTGTTTCTTTCCCTCCCTTCCTTGCTCCTTCCCTCCTTCCTTCCTTTTTTGCGTCCTTACTTTTTTCCTTCTTCCCTACCTTCCTCCCTTCTAGTCAAGCTGATGTTGGAGTATGTTTTTCTTTTTATATTTTGCTTACAATGATATCTTGTTACATCTCTTGATATACCAATTATATCAGTAAGAATACTAGAATATTAAAACTGATATCTGTTTTTTAAATTTTCTTTTTGTTTTTTGTTTTGTTTTGTTTTTGAGACAAGGTCTCACTATGTACCCTAGGCTGGCCTTGAACTCATGATTCTCTAGCCTCCATCTCCTGAGTGCTGAAATTATAAATGTGCCTTGTTATGCCTGAAACACTGATATCTGCATCACCCATTGCATTCAAATTCCTACATCCTAGCTGGGCATAGTGGCACATACCTATAATCCCAGCATTTGGCAGGCTAAGGCAGGAGGATCACCACAAATTCAAGGGCAACCTGGACTACATAGTGAATTCAAAGTCAGTCTGAACTACACAGAGAAACTCTGTCTCAAACAAAACAAAACAAAACAAAACTCACATCCTTGCAGTAGGGATATGTTATTAATAAATTACCATAAATTTAGTGGTTTAAGACAACACTCATTTATTATCTCATAGTTCTGTAGGTCAAAAGTTTGGATCAGCCTTAGCTGAGATTTCCTTTGGGGGTCTCATAAAACTAAAATCAAGCAGCAACCATGGATGGGCATTTATCTATACTGTGGAAACCTCTTCCAAGTTCATTTGGGTTAGTATCATTCAATACCTTAGGGTTGTAGATATCTACATTCAATACCTTAGGGTCCTGGATTTCTTGCTAGCTTCAATTGGTGGCCATTCTCAGTTCCTAAAGCCTGTCTGCTATTCTCTGCTCTGTGCCTTCTATAACATGGCAGTTTGTTTCTTTAAGACCCTTAGAAATATTTACTACAGCTTAAAATCCTGTCTTCTTGCATCACTGATTATTAAGACTTCTCTCAGGGACTTCTGGGAAGATGGCAGAATGGTAAGCAGTCACAAAGCAGCCTCTCCAAGATTCAGAATGCAGACACTGGAAAACCTTAGAAAGAAAAGAAGAAGAGAGGTGGATCTCCGGGACCCAGGAAGAATCTGGAGGGAAAATTGGAGCCTGCAGAGAAATTGAAGAAACTGACCACAATGCAGAAAAAGGAAGGGGAAATCTGCACTCTCTCCCCAGCTCTTGGCTCATGAGAAGGGAAGATTGACTCTACAGAGACATAGTGGAAGTGGGGAACTCCAGAGGCCTTCAGGAAGAAATGCACTAGTGGAACAGAGCAGTGGATGCTGTGTGCTACAACAGTTGGTAAGTGACTCCAGTTCAAACATCTGGTATATCCCTGGAGAGGGTTCTTGGTTGGATTCCACTTTAGGGAGTAACCAACTGAACCTGGGACTCAGAGCAGCTGCATGTTGGCTTCATTTCAGGGGTTAAACTCTCACAGTGACTAGGTGAGGGCCAGCCATAGAAGACATCCATGGTTAGGGACCTGTGGTCAGGCTGGCAAGAGATACCCAGAGTGGTATAAGCTAAATGACTCATGCCCCACCCCCATGACCAGAGAGGTCAGGTTCAACCTGAACTTCTGTGGATTTGAAAGTCCCAGAACTGGCACCATGCCCTAATCTTTCTTACTGTGGGTTTGCTGCTGATTACTGAGCATGAATCTGAGCTTTGGCTGCCTACCTTGTCTACCAGCAAGAGCAGAGTCACTCCTTGAATTGGACATTGCCACAAAACTGTAGATTCCAGGAGATAACCATAAAATTGAAATCACAGAGAATTTTTTTCTTTTATTTTGATTTTTAAATTTTATTTTATTTTTGTTAAGGTTTTTTTTTTTTTTGACTGTTTGGTTTTTTGTGAGTGTGAAAATTGATTTTAGTTTCTTTGTTTTGTTTTCTTCTTTTTTTCCCTTCTTTTCTTCCCTCTTGTCTTTCTCACCAAGTTTTCTGAGGCTTGGGAAATATTCCTTTGTCCTTCAGCCTCATTTCTAATCTCTTTTTGCTCTTTCATTTCTCTATTTTTTTCTTTTTTCCTTTTTAAATTTTCTTCTTCTAAGGTAAACTTACTCTATGGCGTGGATATTTACTGTATATATTTTTTTCTGATTTGTCTTAGATTTTTTATATAACTATGAGTCTTGTACCTTTGGTTAAAGGTGGCAAATTATTAGCTTTTACAGTTTGTCATTTTTCAGTCTGTGTTGGATGCTA
Organism: Heterocephalus glaber; assembly: GCF_053883595.1. NCBI lineage: Eukaryota > Metazoa > Chordata > Mammalia > Rodentia > Bathyergidae > Heterocephalus > Heterocephalus glaber. Next base: position 632,976 of record NW_028258471.1, on the reverse strand, counting down.
TTGTTATTACTGATTGTACCACATTAGCCAAGGTGACATAGTTGTTCTAATCAGTTGATCTTCCTGTACACCAATACCTAGGTTGTCTGGGGGTCATAAATAATATTATAGTACAGTACCAAAGAACTGTGTGCTAGACCAAACAGACTGCAACTTGCATCCCTAATGAACAGAAGAGGCAGGATCCCAAGAGATACTCAAAGGCCAAAAGTCAGCTACACCTAGAAGACATCTCTGAAAAGAAGTCATATCCTAAAAGTAGTCATATACTATATATAAAATATCATAATAAAGCTGCACACCATAAGCAATTTATAAGCCTCAAGGCAGGAAACAAATATTCACCAAAAATAATAATAATAAAAAGAGAAAGGAAAGAAAATGAGAAAACATGGAAGCAAGATGCAACCCAACAACCCCAACTTATCCAAGGCAAAGACGGGGCATTGATATGAAAGAAATCAAAAGCCACCCAGCTGAGTTTTCTGAAACAGGAACAGTGGAAGTAACAAAACATAGGAATAAGTCTCCTAAAAAAGCCAAAACAGAAACAATTACACAGATGATTAAAAAGGTGCTAACTATAATAAAAGAAATGATTAGTGAATCCAGAGTAGATATCAATTAAAAAATAGAGGAGCTTTTATTTAAAAAAGCAAAAACATGGAAACAACCAAAGCCCAACATAAAAAAGAATTGGATTCTATAAAACAGACTCAAATACAAATCCAGGAGGTTAACATTTCTATTGAAAATATACACAGCAGAATCAACCAATGTGAAGATAGAATATTAGATCTAGAAGATAGGGCTGTGCTTAGTGATTATCAGATGAAAGACTTCTTTAAAAATACCAAGGGACCACTGTACCACTACCCCAGAGCACCAAGGAGGTGAGCCACTCAGGCACCAGGACATCCCCCCCCCCCCGCCACACCCAGCTGTGCCAAACCATTACCTGGATCCACACTGCAGAGTTGCAGGGGTCATAAAGGACACTGTTCTGAGCTTGAGAAGATAGAATAGAAGTGAACATCAGAAAGAGGGCCTCTCTGAGGCCCCTTGATGAAAATTAAAGCCCACCGGAAAAGTGAAGAAAATCTCTGCAATAAAGGCACACCAGACCACCTTAGTTGGGGGAGCAGAAGTGTGGACCAGAGCAGCGCAGCTGCAAGCAGATCCCAGCTAGGGCTCTGCCCTGACCCCAGAGGCTGGGGCACACCAGCCCAAGCCAAGGGCCTGCCTGAAAAACAGCTGCACAGGCACACAAGCAACAGCCAGAGGTTCACCCCAATGCCATCAGTAAGTGCATGAGACCCTAGCCAGAAGCTTGCTCACACAACAGGAACTGGGGTGCACAGCCCCCAGCCAAAGACCCTCCAAGACAACAGCTACATAGGGGCCCTAGCCAGTGGCACACCTAGATATCACCCCAAGTGTTCACAGGCCCCACTCAGAAGCCCACCCAGACAACAGGTCAGCTCGGGGATCCAGAAGGCCACCTTTCTTAACCCAGGAATTAGTGTACTGGTCAGCAGTAGAGTAAAGGCAGCTCTGTGGCTTGCTGAGAATTGAAGACCACTGGGTGAGCAAAAAGTTGCCTCAACAAAGGCATAGCAGGCTGCATCTGTTGAAATGCAAGTCTCAAAACCAGACTTCCAGATCACCTAAGGCAACCCCAAAGGGTAATGAGATGGAACAATCTGGTACTCAACCACCTGGACTCCCAGAACTGGCAACAAAAGAGGATCTGGAAAAAATGAAATCACGAAAACAAGTCTCAAAACCAGACTTCTGGATCACCTAAGGCAACCCCAAAGGGAAATGAGATGGAACAATCTGGTACTCAATCACCTGGACTCCCAGAACTGGCAACAGAAGAGGATCTGGAAAAAATGAAATCAGAAATAATTTCTCAGATAACAGCAGAGATTGTGCCCATAGTGCAAGACATGATTAATAAATCTAGAGAGGACACCGGGGATTAAGCTCAGTGGTTTCGCCACCTGCTGCGCAAGCCCAAGGACCCAAGTTCGATCCTTGGTACCAAAAAAAAAAAAAAAAAGAATTTGGGCTGGGGATTTTTAGCTCAGTGTTTCCGCCGCCTGCCTTGGAAGCACAAGGACCTGAGTTAGATCTCCAGTACCAAATAAATAAATAAATAAAAATAGAGGAGCTGAGGAACATGATGGAATCCTAACATAGGAAACAAATGGAACCATAAAACAGATGCAAACAGATCTCCAGGAGATTAAAAACTCCATTGAAAGTTTATGCAGCAGAATGAGCCAATGTGAGCACAGAATTTCAGATACAGAAGATTGCAATTAGTAACCATGAAAAGAAAAATTTCTTTAAAATACTAAGGGACCATGATAAATCAATCCAGCAGCTGCTAGATGATGCAAAGAAGAATAACATAAGACTGATCAGAGTCCATGAAGAAACAGGAGAGTGCAGATGACGTAAAAAAAAACTGTTCACCAAAGTGATGGCAGAAAACTTCCCAAGGAGGGGGGAAAAACTTGACATACAGATAAGGGAGGCATATAGTACTCCAACTATCCATGATCAAAAAAATCTACACATAGGCCTATAATTGTTAAGATTCCAGAAACCCAACAGAAGAACAAAATTCTACAAGCAGTTAGAGAAAAGAAACAAATCACATACAAAGGAAAGCCCATCAGAATCACAGCAGACTTCTCAACTCAAACCCTCAAGGCAAGAAGAGCTTAGAATGACATATTTTAAGCCCTGAAGGAAAACAACCTCCAACCCAGATTGATGCAAAAATATTGATGCAAAACTATCTTTCAAAATTGATGGAGAAATAAGATACTTTCATGACAAAGAGTACCTTAGGAACTTCAAGAATACCAAACCAGCACTCCAAAAAATTTTAGACAATATCCTAGGAAAAGACAATGAGGATCACAACCCTAGGAAGCCCAGAAGAATGAATCCATTGGGCATGACAAGAAATGAAATGCAAAGGGGGAGACTCTAACAAAAAGAAAAAGTCATGACACTGATAAGTCAATATGTATCAGTTATAACTATCAATGTTAATGGTCTCAATACACCAGTCAAAAGAAATAGACTGGCAGAATGGGTCAAGAAGCAAGATCCAACAATATGCTGCATACAACAAACACACTTAATTCAAAAACTCATAGACTGAAAGTTAAAGGATGGAAAACAATACTCCATGTGACAGGAACCTGAAAAAAAGCAGGAGTAGCTGTCCTCTTTGCAGATGAAGTGGATTCCAACCCAAAATCTGAAACACTTCTGGTCCCAAGAATTTCAGATAAAGGATAGTCAACTTGTATGTGCAAATCTATTGTGAACATGTGTTGTCATTCCTGTTCAGTAAAAACTTAAGAACAGAACTGTTGGTTCTTAACAGTAATACAAGAAATTTCTATATTGTTTTCCAAAATGGTTTTATCATTTTATATTCACATTAGCAGTATTAGAAAGGTCTAACTGGTTCACACCTAAGCTGACATTTGTTCTTTTAAAAGCTTTAACTTCATCTCCCTAATGAGTGTATAATATGATCTTGTTATTGTACTGATTAGTATTTTTCTGATTCTAGTGTTGCACACCTTTCCTTGTGCTGTACTGGCTATTTATCATCTTCTTGTGTCTACTTTTTAATTGGGTTGGCTATTAATGAGCTGTAAGAGTTCTTTATATTTTCTGGTCATAGGTTATATGTATTATAAATATCTTCTGGTTACGGACTACTTTTCATTTTCTTAATGATGTCTTTTAAAGTTCTAAATTTTGATGGAATCTCATTTATCATTTTTTTCTTTTATACATCATGTTTTTGTATCCTAGCAAATTCTTGCCTATCCTAAATTCATGAACATTTTCCCTTATAATTTCTTCTTAACGTTTTATAATTTTAGTCTTTCATATTTAGGTTCATAGATCCTTTCAAGTTATTTTTATGTATGGAAATAAAGGGTTGAGGTTAATTTTTTCCATACGGATACCAGGTGTTCTTGTTCCATTTGTTGAAAACATTATCTTTTCCTCTGCTCTTGAGTTGAATTTATGTTCTATAAAATGCTAATGTTAAATAATCTTTCAAAAATAAATGGACCAAGGGCCAGGGATTTAACTTAGTGGTTCTGCCACCTGCCTTACAAGCGCAAGGTCCTGAGTTTGATCCCCGGTACCAAAAAAAGAAATCAGTAGACCATATGTGTGGTTCTATTTCTAGATTCTCTGTTTTATTCCATTGATCTACGTCTTTCCTTTTGCCAACATTGCCTTGATTACTGTAGCTTTAGAAGAAGTCTTAAAATTAGGTAATAAATGTCTTCTAACACTGTTTTTTTTTTTCTTTTTAGTTTTCCAGGCCCTTTTTACTCCTACATAACTTCTAAATTTCACTATCCAATTCTTCACTTATAGCAAGTATACATAGATCTGAATTTTTTTATATACCTTGTGTTTTCTAATCCTGCTAAATTCAAATACAAATTCTAGGGTCTCTTAGAGATTTCTTAGTATTTTCTCTGTAGATGATCATTTCATCTACATATAAAGATTTTACTTCTACCTTGCCAATCCTATGCTATTTGTTTATTTTTATTGCCAGACTATTTTGGTTTGGGCCTATGTTTCAAAGTTTAATGGACAGATGAAGAGTAGGCACATCTTCCCTCATTCCCTACCTTAGGGAGAAAGCATTGTATCTTTTCCATTAATAGAAGGTGTTTTTGCTGGAAGTATGTCTTATCTGTTGAGAAGGTTCTGTTCTACTTCTAGTTTCCTGATAGCTTTTACCATGAACAGCTATAGAATTTAGTCCAGTACTTTTTCTGCAGGATCATATGGTTTTTTCCTTTCCTTTGTTAAAATGATGATTTATGGGGGTGGATCTTCCAATGCTGAACCAACACTACCATCCCTATAATAAAACCACTTACTACATACTGCCAAAAAAAACCCCAAGGGGCCATGAAAAATCAATCCAACAGATGCTACACAATGCTAAGAACTATTATAAGATTAATTGAAATTAATGAAAAATCAGAAGGCAGCACAAAAAGGATTAAAAAACCTATTCACAGGGGTGGGGATTTAGCTCAGTGGTTCCACTGCCTGCCTCAAAAGCACAAGGGCCCGAGTTAGATCCCCAGTACCAAAAAAACCCCAAACAAAAAAACCTATTCATAGAAGTAATACAAGAAAACTTTCCAAACATGCAAAAGGAATTTGACATGCAGATAATTGATGCATATAGAGCTCTACCCAGCCATGATCAGAAAAACTACACCAAGGCATATAATAGTCAAGATTCCAGAAGTACAACACAAGAACAGAATATTAAAAGGTGTTAGAGAAGAGAAACAAGTCACCTATAAAGGAAATCCCACCTGAATCACAGCAGACTTCCCAACACAAACCTCTAAGTCTAGGAGAACTAGAAGTATTTCAAACCCTAAAAGAGAACAACCTCCAACCCAGACTGATGCATCCTGCAAAATTATCTTTCAAAATTGATGGAAAAATAAGATACTTTCTGGATAATACCTGAAGAAATTCAAGACCACTAAACCACCACTCCAAAAGGTTCTGAAGAATATTCTAGAAAAAGAAAGCAAAGACAACAATTCCAAGTATTCCAATAGAATGAATCCACAAGTCAAAGAAAGCAATTAAATAGAAAAGAAAGAAAGAGAACCAACAAGAGGAAAATAATATAATGACAAGGACAAGGCAATACATATCCATTGTAAACATCAATGCGAACAGTCTTAATTTACCAATCAAAAGAAACAGAGTGGCAGAATGGATCAAGAAACAAGATCCAACAATATGTTGCATTTGAGAAACACATTTAACTCAAAAAGAATTCATAAACTGAAAGTCAGTTAATGTAAAACAATACTCCATGCTACAGGAACCTGGAAAAAAGTAGGAGTAGTTATTCTATTTGCAGACAAAGTGGATTTCAAGACAAAACTCAGCAGAAAAGACAAAGAAGGTCACTACATAAACACATGGAAATTAAATAATTCCATCCTGAACAACCAATGAGTCAAGATGAAATTAAAGAATAATTAGACACTTTATACAGTTACATGATAATGCCAGTATAACACACCAGAACTTTTGGGACACAATGAAAGCAATCCTATGAAGAAAATTTATGGCAGTGAATTCCCACATCAGAAAAACCAAGTGAGCTCAAATAAATAACCTAATATTGAACCTGAAGGTTTTAGAAAAAGAAGAGCAAGTTAAACCCAAAGTTTGTATGAGGAAGGAAATTATAAAGTTCAGAGAAGAATTTAATGTGGTTGAGATTAAGAAAATGATACAATGAATCAAAGAGTTGGTTCTTTAAAAGGTTAGACAAACCCAAACATAGCTAACCTTATCAAAACAAGGAAAGAAAGAGACTATGCAGTTAGGAATGAAAAGGGTGAAATTACAGTGCATCTTGCAGAAATCCAGAAGTTCATCAGTACCTACTTTGAGAAGCTTTACACTAATAAGATGGAAAATTCAGAGGAAATGGGAAAATTCCTAGATACATATAAATTATAAAAGCTGAATCAAGAAGATATAAAAATGTTAAATAACCCATATCAGTCAATGAAATGGAAAAAGTAATAATAAAACCTACCAACAATGAAAAGCCCAGGTCCTAATAGATTCACTGCTCCTGAATTGTACAAGCAGTTTAGAGAAGAACTAATGCCACTACTCCCCAAACTCTTTAATGAAATTGAAAGAGAAGCAATACTACCAAGTCTATCCCTGGAAGCAAACATTATCCTGATACAAAAAACATAGAAGCATGCAACCAAAAAAGAGTTCTACAGGTCTATCTCTCTAATGAACATAGATGCAAAACTCCTCAATAAGATACTGGCAACCAGAATTCAGCAAATCATCAAAAAGAGTATATACCAAGTAGGATTCATCCTAGGGATGCAGGGATGGTTCAACAAACACAAGCCAATAAAGGTAATATACCGCATGAACAGAACTAAGGTCAAAAATCACATTATCATCTCAATAGATGCAGAGAATCATATGACAAAGTTCAACACCTACTCATCATAAAAACTCTAAAGAAAATTGGAGCAGAAGTTCTTTATCTCAATCTGATAAAAAGTCATCTGTGACAAACCAACAGACATCATACTACATAGTCAAAAACTGAAATCTTTCACTCTAAAATCAGGAACAAGACAAAGATGCCTACTATCACTACTTCTATTCAATACAGTTCAGGAAACATTAGCCAGAACAATTAGACAAGAGAAAGAAATAAAAGGAATATGGATAGAAAGAAGTTAAATTACCATCATTTGCCAATGACCTGATACTCTCCATAGAAGACCCCAAAAACTACACCAGAAGACTCCCAAAGTCAGAAGCATAGCAGTATACAAAGTCAGTACTTGAAAATCAATAGCATTTTGGTACATAAATAACAAACTCAATGAAAGAGAAATTAGGGAAACAGCACCTTTCACAATAGCATCAAAAAAAGTGGAATACTTAGGAATCAGTTTAACAAAAGAAATGAAAACTCTTACATTGAAAACTACCTTACTCTGAAACAGACGATCAAAGAGGATATCAGAAAATGGAAAGATATCCTCTGTTCTTGGATAGGCAGAACAAATATAGTTAAAATGGCCATACTTCCAAAACTGTTATACAGATTTAACGCAATCCCCATCAAAATACCAACAACATGCCTCACAGAACTAGAGAAAACAATCCTAAAATTTGTATGGCACCAGAAGGGTTGCTTTTACAATAGTAAAAGCAATTCTAGGCAACAAGGGCAAGGGGGGGGGGCATCACAATCCCCAATTTGAAGTTATAGTACAAAGCTACCATGATAAAAACTACATGTTATTGGCAACAAACAAACAAAAAAGACCCAAGAATCAATGAAACAGAATAGAAAATACAGAAACAACCCCATGCACAATCAACAACCTTATTTTTGACCAAGGGGCCAAACACCTTCACTGGAAGAAAACCTCTTTAATAAACAGTGCTGGGAAAACTGGCTTTCCGTATGTTAAGATTGAACCTAGATCCATATCTCTCACCATGCACTAAACTAATATTAAAATGGGTCAGAGATCTAAGTATAAAAACACAAACAATCTGCTGGAAGATAGAATAGGTAAAACTATTGAAGGTATAGGCAAAGACTTTATGAACAAAACCCAGATTACACAGAAATACTACAAAGAATCAATTGAAAATTAATTGAAAATTAAAAAGCTTTTTCACATTACCTATTATACATTTTAGTCCTTATTTACACTTTCAGTTTCTCACACCAGAGAAACTATTCGGTATTTATACATGTGTGTCCTATTTATTTCACTTAAGAGTATCACCTCAATGTGCATCCACTTAGCTATAAATGTCTCTAATTTCTCACTTTTTTTTGATAATGCAAAATAGGAAGAAAAGGTCCAAAGGGGTAGGGGTAGTGGGAGGGGCAGCGGAAAGGAAAGAAGGGAAAGGAAAAATGATGAGAAATGGAAAAATGGAAATAAAGTCTTTGTAAATAGGGAAGGGTGGAGGGGGTGAAGGGAGGGCTAGGAATGGGGAAAAAATAAGAACCAAGATGCATTATGTAAAGGTCCAATTCCCAATGAGAAATGTAATTGTGTTGTATACCTACAATGTACCAATAAAAGAAAAAAATTAAAAAGCTTTTGCAAATTAAAAGAAATCACCAATAGAGTGAAGAGACAACCCACAGAATGGGAAACAATCTTTATCAGTTATTCTTCAGACAAAAGATTAATATCTAAAGTATAGAAAAAACTTTTTAAAAACTCAAATCCCCCAAATTTAAAGACCCAATCTAAAAATGAGCATCTGAAATGAATACACACTTCTCAGATGAAGAAATACAAACAGGAAATAATGTTGAAATATGAAATATGAAAAAATGTTCAACATCACTGATTATTCAAGAAATGCAAATTAAAACAACTCTGAGATTCCATCTCACTCCAGAAAGAATGGCTATCATCAAGAAATTAACCAATAACAAATGCTGATGAGGCTGGGAAAAGGAAGCCTTCTCCATTATTGGTGGGAGTGCAAATTGGTACAACCACAATGGAAATCAGTATGAGATTTCTCACAAAACTAGAACTAGGAATTCCATTTGACCTAGCTGTTCCACTTCTAGGTATCTTTCCCAAAGTGTTAAAAGCATCATACCATAGTGCTATATGCATACCCATGTTTATAGCAGCACAATTTATAATAGATAAATCTTGAAAACAGCCTATATGTCCATCAAAAGATGAATGAATAAAGAAAGCGTAGTATTTACATACAATGGAGTGCTTCTCTGCCATAAAGAAGGATAAACTTGAGTCATTTTTAGGTAAGTGGATGCACATCAAAACCATAATTTTAAGTAAAATAAATCAGAGGCAAGATTAAACAAAAAAAAGCATTTCTTTCAATAGGGATTTGCTTAGATTCACCCTTATTAATATCCATTTTCTCTAACTGAAAGTCAATTGATAGGGATTCTACACCTGAAAAATTCATTTCACCAAAGTGATAATATTATCATGGAGTGCTATTCCAACTTATTCACTAATTCTTCCTGTAGAGGGGAGGGGTTTATAAGTGCCATATATACACTAAGCAGTAAGAATATATGGGCCATCTCCAAATTCTATCTTTCATAGTCCATCCTCTGTCTCTAGTGATATGCTTCCTCCTCAAACACTAAATAGATTCATCTTTTCCCAAGGTTCCCAAGAGTATCAGTGACATTAAGATGTCTAAAGTATAATTATTAAGGTACAGTTCTTCATTGACCCTATTTTTATATGTCATTTCACTTAATGATAGATTGCTGCCTCACATCTATGGCTTATTAATACATCTAAAGAACTTGCTGCTTCTTTTATGTCAGACTAATAAATACAATTACTGTGGTGGATTACAGTGATGTTTTATGAAATTCAAGACAATCAAGTTCTCCGCTAATTTTGGCAGAGAACAAGAGAGTTGATACAGCCATGAGGGAAGACTGAGAAGGTATACTGCTAGTCCTGCCAGATAAAAGCAAAGTACTTCTTATAGTACTTGTAGGTTATTTTTTAAATTTGTAAGATTAATCACTGCGTACTAGGTACAGTGGCTCTGTGATTTATTTTAATGAAGGTACTACATTAGGAAGTACCTGCAACTGAAGTCTGGTTAATTGCTTGATTAAGTTTGTGACAGTCCATAGACATTTTCTGAGATCAAATAACTGTTTTTTTCACTGGCCGTACAGGTCAATGGTAAGTATCATCACCTATGCATTATTTAAAATTTTAATGATAGTAATGCATTAGATCACTCTCTACAAAAGCATGTTGTTGCTTTTGTTTTCCTATAAGAAGGGAAAGTTCCAGGGGCTTCTGCTTGATCTTTCCTATTACGATGGGCTTTTTTCCACAGGTTAGAAAGCCAATATGGGAATTCTTCCAGGGTCCCAGTGTGTTTACAATTTTAGTATATGTGCTGTCGTAGTGAGCACAACAGAGTGTTTATAATTGCATATTCAGAAGCCATGGAAACATCACATGGTAGGTATGTGGACCTTCTAAGGACATTGTAATAAGAACCTGAGCCAAGATTCTTTTTATGCTCCAGCTGTATAAGCACTCAACAGTGGCCCATAGTGGCATTTTGAGTCTCTTCTTGATATCATATCTGAGCTGGGTCTTTTAATCCCTGAAAAGTCTAGCCATTTCTTATTCCCAAGTGCAGTCACTCTAGTCACAGATCCCTTTGGGAGAAGTTTGGCAGAAGACTTAGAATACAAACTCATGGCTGTGCTGCAGTGTCCTTCCTCATACAAAGGGGGCTATTCTTCAGCCAAAAGGTTCTTAATCTATGAACTAATTTAGATCTGAAAAGTGGGAAATAGGTGACGACTCCTCATTGTGGCAGCTAAAATCAGGTCTGTGCCCACCATAAATGGAATATTTCCTGTTTCACAGGTCAAGGAATATGTCACAAGCTGTCTGTCAACTTCATTCTTACATACAGGTTAAGTATCCCTAATCAGAAAATTTAAAATCTGAAATACTCCAAAACCCGTAACTTTCAACATGATACCACAAGTGGAAGATTCCACACCTGACCTCATAAGGCAGGTCACAACCAAAACATTAGCATACTGTTATGGTTTGTGTCTAGATGTCCACCTAAAGCCTCATGAAATCTTAGATGGTTCTTTTCAGAGGTGGCTGAATCTAGAATGTGTGATGCTGGGATTAAGGGTATGTGATTCCTAAACCAGTGCACTGATTGGTTTGGCACTGCCCTAATCTTGGTAGTCTGTATAAGATAAAAGGGGCAGAAAGATCCTGTTAAGGTCCCTTATTGTTTTTGTTACTTTGTGCATGCCATGTTGTTTTTCCTCTGTGATGCCTGTTTGCCATCCACCCTGCCTTAGAGCCAGCTGATTGACTGAAACCTGTACAAACTGTAAACCAAATAAACCCTTTCTCCTTTAACTTTGAGTGTCAGGTATTTTGTCTCAACAATGAGAGGAAAGTAAGTAAGACATGTACTGAAAGTGTTATACAAAATTAACTTCAGTCTATTGTGTAAGTCAGGGATCTCCAACCCCCAGACCATGGACTGAAATTGATTTGTGGCTTGTTAGGAATTGGGCCACATGGTGAGATGTGAGTGGCAGGCAAGCCAATGAAGCTTCATGTGTATTTACAGCAGCATTGCCACATGAGTTCTGCCTCCTGTCAGATCAGTGGTGGCATCTGATTCTCATAGGGGTGCGGATCCTACTGTGAATTGTGCAAGTGTAGGATCTAGGTTGTGTGTTTCTTATGACAGTCTAATATCTGATGATCTGAGGTGGAACTGAGATGGTGACAGCACTGGGGAGTGGCTGCAAATACAGATTAACATTGGCAGAGCCAGATACCAGAATAAATCAACTGCTTGTAGACTCATATAAAAACCCTGTCAATGAGTGGCAAATGATACTTAAGCTGTACTTGATGGTAGGCCTTGTAATGGCAAGTGAGTTGATGTACTTCAATTGTACAGCTGCACTTGGTGGCAGGCTTTAAGCCAGAATATAATACTTATTTTAGTCCATGTGTGGCCTACCCATTGTTTTATTGACTATTTCCATCTGCGCCTCTTTCCCACACTGTGCATTTGTCTTAGTCACAGCTTTGGTGAGCCTGCAAGTTAATCCTAGCTGAAATGAGTGAAAAACAAATGTCACTGGAGAGCTTCTTTGAAAAGGGAGAAAGACCCAATGAGATAGCAAAAGACTCTAAGACTGCCAACAAAAAGAAACCTTCATTCAAAAGAAAATACCAAGAGTGCTATTTAAATTACAGGTTCACTGAAACAGGTGATTTACATTCTCCAGGCCCACACTGTCTAATATGTGGTGACTGGCATTCCATAGAAGCCATGAAACCTTCAAATCTGCTTTGCTACATGGAGACCAAGACCCTGCCTTTGGAGTTTAAAAAAAAAATGTGACCATGAAGAACAGAAGCAACTATCAAAGGCCACTTCTTCATCAAATATGTGTTTTCACTGAGAGTATCATTCTTAGTGGCCAGCTTCATAGCTAAAGCTAAGAAGCCAAACTGAAATTATGGGAGTGATGAATAAACATTGGAATTTTTGACACATTTCAAACATTACAAGACATTCTGAAAGAGACTGAACTAAGGCCTTTTTTCTCCTAGCTGGTGTATGACTATTGATCTCAACTTGCAAAAGAGTTTAAGCATTACTTCCCAACCACAAAGATAACTGAGTTGGGAAAGGATGGATCTGTGACCCATTTATGACTAAGCCAGATGAATGGACTTTGTGCTAGAAGAGGATTAAATGCTTGAGACAGAAAATGATGGTGGCCTTAAAAGTATGTTTGATATAACTTCAAGTCTCTATTGTGTTCTGGATTAAAGTCAAAGCAGAATATTCTGAGATTGTCATAAAAGCACTGAAAAGCCTGCTTCCATTTCCAACATCCCATCATTGTGAAGCAAGTTATTCTACAGTGACATCAAAATGTGATTACATGGACATAAGCAACACATTTTGGGTGTCACTGTCTCCCATCGCGCCCAGATAGGGCCATCTAGTTGCAGGAAAACAAGCTCAAGGCTCCCAGTAATTCTGTATTATGGTGAATTGTACAATATATTTAATGATATATTACAATGTAATAATAAAAACAAAGTGCACAATAAATGTAATGTGTTTGAATCATCCCCAACCCACCTGTCATCTCCCACCTCCTACCTACTCCACCTCTGTCCATGGAAGAATTATCTTCCATGAAACCAGTCCCTGGTGCCAAAAAGGATGGAGACTTCCAGTATAAGGCATATAAAAAATATAAATGAGCCTTTTCGCGCTGGTTGCCACTGCGGAGTGCAGCAGGTCCATGTGCGCAGTGTGTGGCGCTGTTCCTGGCCCAGTAGCACCCGTGTCCCGGGTTTGAATAAATCCGCGCCGCGATGGGCCCCGCCACCATTACCATAGACCCAGCCCCGCGCGAGGCTGCGGAGCGCCAGCTCAATGAAGCACACAAGTCTCTGAATTTTGTTTCGGCACTGCTCCAGATTACTATGTCAGAATAACTGAATTTACCTGTAAGACAGGTAGGTGTTATCTATTTGAACAATATGATAACACAGTATTGGCCTGATCGGGAAATAGCACTAGGGGATATATCGCCTTATACTATACCAGAGGAAGATCAACATTACATTCGAGAAAATATTGTAGAAGCTATTATCCGCTCTCCTGAGCTCATGTATTCATCACATCATCAAGCATGATTATCCAAGCCGCTAGACTGACATTGTGGACAAGATTGGCTTTTATCTCCAGTCTGATAACAGTGCTTGTTGGCTAGGAATTCTCCTGTGTCTTTACCAGCTTATGAAAAATTATGAATATAAGAAACCAAAGGAGCGGAGTCCTTTGGTAGTGGCAATGCAACATCTTCTGCCAGGTCTAAAGGATCATTTTATCCAGCTTCTTTCAGGTCAGTCTGATCAGTCTGTTCTCATCCAGAAACAAAGATTCAAGATCTTCTATGCTCTCGTTCAGTATACATTACCACTGAGCTGATAAATCAACAGAACCTGACAGAGTGAGTAGAAATTTTGAAGACTGTTGTGAATAGGGATGTACTTAGTGCAATACTTCAAGTTGAAGAAGATGATAGACCTGAATTACCGTGGTGGAAATGTAAGAAGTGAGCTTTACATATTTTAGCCAGGCTTTTTGAAAGATATGGAAGCCCTGGCAATGTTTCCAAGGAGTATAATGAATTTGCTGAAGTATTTCTGAAGGTATTTGCTGTTGGTGACCCAGCAAGTTTTATTGAAGGTGTTATATCAGTACAAGGAGAAGCCATATATGGCTCCTCGAGTTTTACAGCAAACATTAAATTACGTTAATCAAGGAGTTTCCCATGCCCTTACTTGGAAGAATCTGAAGCCTCACATACAAGGCATTATCCAAGATGTTCTTTTTCCATTGATGAGCTATACACATGCTGATGAGGAACTTTGGCAAGAAGACCCTTTTGAATATATACCCATAAAGTTTGATGTCTTTAAAGATTTCATTTCTCCAACCACTGCTGCCCAGACACTTGTTTACAGCCTGTAGTAAGAGGAAGGAGGTATCGCAGAAGACTATGAATTTTGTTACCAGATTCTTACAGAATGAAATGCTTATCCTCAAAAAAAACAGATGGACCCTTGGATATGATTGGCTCTTTAGCTGAATACTTCTGAAGAAAGAGATCTATAAAGATCAGATGGAATACATGTTGCATAATCATGTGTTTCCTCCCTTCAGCAGTGAACTAGGCTACATGAGAGTAAGGGCTTGCTGGATACTTCACTATTTTTGTGAAGTGAAGTTCAAAAGTGATCAGAACCTGCTCAGTGGTTCCGCTGCCTGCCTCGCAAGTGCAAGGTCCCAAGTTCAATACCCGGTACCAAAAAAAAAGTGATCAGAACCTATAAAGAGCATTAGAGCTGACAAGAAGATGTCTGATTGATGACAGAGAAATGCCTGTTAAAGTGGAAGCTGCCATTGCACTCCAGGTGTTGATCAGCAATCAGGAGAAAGCTAAAGAATATATCACACCATTTATCAGGCCTGTAATGCAGGCTCTTCTTCATATTATAAGAGAAACAGAAAATGATGATCTTACCAATGTAATTCAGAAAATGATCTGTGAATATAGTGAAGAGGTTATTCCTATTGCAGTAGAAATGACACAACATTGGCAATGACATTTAACCAAGTAATCCAGACTGGGCCAGATGAAGAAGGAAGTGATGACAAAGCAGTTATGACCATGAGAATTCTTTTTTTTAAATTTTTAAATTTTTACTTTTTTTATTTTTCCCCATTAACTTTATTGGTACATTTTAGGTATAAAATACAGTTACATTCATCATTGGGAACTTGTACCATTACATGAGTATCTTGGTTCTTATTTTTTTCCCCTTCCCCTGCCCTCCATTCACCCCCTCCACCCTTCCCTATTTGCAAAGACCTTGTTTCCATTTTTTTTCCTCTTCTCATACTCTTTCCTTTTCCTTTTTTCCCTTCCCCTAGCCCTCCCAATTCTCCTGCTCTTTTAGACCTTTTCTTCGTGTTACACAATATCAGTTATACATTTTTTAAATTATAATATTAAGATCTAGGAGACATTACCACAGATTTTACAGAATTTAAAAGGATATAGAAAGCATATTACAAAAATAGTTTTTGAAATAAATTTGACAACTTCTAAGAAGTACCTTAGAAGACAAATTAATGAAACTAACTATGGAGGAAATATAGAATTTGAATAGCACCTATTAAAGAAAGTATATTCCTAGCTTGAAAACCTACCTACATGACAACACCAGGCTCATAAACATTTTAACTGATAAATTATATCAAACATTTAAAGCAGAAAAAAGAAGGAACACTTCTCCCCTCATTTTAGGAACTCAACATTGTGCTAATCCTAAAACTGGATAAAGATAATAGGAGAAAAAAGTATGAATATAGATAGAAATTTTTTAACAAAACAAACTCTTAGAAGTCAGATCAGGCAGTATGTAGAAAGTGGTTTTATTATAGGGATGGCAGTGTTGGTTCAGCATTGGAAGATCCACCCCCAAAAGTCATCATTTTAACAGAGGAAAGGAGAAAGCCATATGATCCTGTCACTAGTTGGAGAAAAAGTATTGGACTAAATTCTACAGCTGGTCATGGTAAAAGCTATCAGGAGACTAGAAGTAGAACAGAACCTTCTCAACAGATCAAAGACATGTACTCCATACTTCCAACAAAAACTCCTTCTATGAATGGAGAAGATGCAATGCTTTCTCCCTCAAGTGGGGAACAAGGGCATATATGCCTATTCTTCATCTGTCCATTAGACTTTGAAACATAGGTCTAAACCAAAATAGTCTGGCAATAAAATGACACAACTAGGATAGGATTGGCACAGCAGAAGCAAAATCTTTATATGTGGATGAAATGATCATCTACAGAGAAAATACTAAGAAATCTCTAGGAGCCCCTAGAACTTGTATTTGAATTTAACAGGATTAGAAAACACAAGGTATATATAAAAATTCAGGTCTGTGTATACTTGCTATAAATGAAGAACTGGATATCGAAATTTAAAAGTTATGTGGGAGTACAAAGGACCCAGAAAAGCCAAAAACAAAAACAAAAACAGTGTTGGAAGACGTTTAGCACCCAATTTTAAGACTTCTTCTAAAGCTACAGTGATCAAGGCAGTGTTGGTGTAAGGAAAGACATATAGATCATTTGAATAAAACAGAGAATCTAGAAATAGAACCACACATATGTGGTCCACTGAGTTTTGAAAGATTATTTAACATTAGCATTTTATAGAATATAAACTCAATTCAAGAGCCGAGGAAGAGACAGTGTCTTCAGCAAATGGCACTAGAACACCTGGTATCTGTATATAAAAAATTAACCTCAACCCTTTTTTTCCATACATGAAAATAACTTGAAGGGATCTATGAACCTAAATAAGAGAGCCTAAAAGTATAAAACTTTAAGAAGAAATTATAAGGGAAAATATTTATGAATTCAGGGTAGGCAAGAACTTCCTAGGATACAAAAAACATGATGTATAAAAGAAAAAAATTGATAAATGAGATTCCATCAAAATTTAGAACTTTAAATGACATCATTAAAATGAAAAATAGTCCTTAAACAGACCATATTTACAGTGCATATAACCTATGACCAGAATATATAAAGAACTCTTACAGCTCATTAATAGACAACCCAATTAAAAAGTAGACACAAAAAGATGATAAATAGACAGTACAGCACAAGGAAAGGTGTGCAACACTAGAATCAGAAAAATACTAATTAGTACAATAACAAGATTTAATTATACACTCATTAGGGAGATGAAGTTAAAAGTTTTAAAGGCCTTGTCATGACTTTTTCTTTTTGTTGGTTTCTCCCGCTTTGTGTTTAATTTGTCATGCCCAATGGATTCCTTCTGCTGGGTTTCCTGGGGTTGTGATCCTCATTGTCTTTTCCTAGGATATTGTCTAAAATTTTTTGGAGTGCCGGTTTGGTATTCATGAAGTTCCTGAGGTGCTCTTTATCATCAAATTATCTTATTTCTCCATCAATTTTGAAAGATAGTTTTGCAGGATACATCAATCTGGGTTGGAGGCTGTTTTCCTTTAGGGCTTGAAATACATCACCCCAAGCTCTTCTTGCCTTGAAGGTTTGCATTGAGAAGTCTGCTGTTATTCTGATGGGTTTTCCTTTGTATGTGATTTGTTTCTTTTCTCTCACTGCTTGTAGAATTTTATTCTTCTGTTAGATTTCTGGAATTCTAACTATTATATGCCTATGTGTAGATTTTTTTTTGATCAAGGCTAGCTGGAGTCCTATATGCCTCACTTATCTGTATGTCAAGTTCTTTTCCCCTCCTAGGGAAGTTTTCTGCCATCACTTCTGTGAAGAGTTTTTTTATGTCATCTGCACTCTCTCCTCTTTCTTCATTGACTCCAATCAGTCTTATGTTATTCTTCTTTGCATTGTCTAGCAGCTGCTGGATTGATTTCTCGTGTTCCCTTACAATTTTAAAGCAATTTTTCTTTTCCTCCTCACTAATTGCAATCTTATCTTCTATATGTGAAATTCTATCCTCACATTGGTTCATTGTGCTGTGCAGACTTTCGATGGAGTTTTTAATCTCTTGGAAATCTGTTTGTATCTGTTTTATGGATTCCATTTGTTTCCTATATTGGGATTCCATCATGTTCCTCAGCTCCTCTGTTTTTTTATCTGTACCCTCTCTAGATTTATTAATCATGTCTTGGACCATGAGCAAAATCTTTGCTGTTATCTGAGTAATTATTTCTGATTTCATTTTTCCCAGATCCTCTTTTGTTGCCAGTTCAGAAAGTCCAGGTGGTTGAGTATCAGAGTGTTCCATCTCATTTCCCTTTGGGGTTGCTGTAGGTGATCTGAAAGTCTGTTTTTGAGGCTTGTTTATGTGTCTTCTCATTTCCATGGGGAGTGGGGTGCTTCTGGTGCCCATGCGGCTCACCTTCTCTGCCCTAGGAGCTTGGGATGGCAGTGGAGGAGCTTCCTTCTGGGTGCTGGGACCAGCTGATCTTCTCTCGGGAATTCTTAATATAATCGACACGCTTCTTAGTGTAGTTGAAGATCATAAAGAGATAACCCAGCAGCTTGAGGGAGTCTGCTTACAAGTCATTGGCACTGTCTTACAACAGCATGTCTTAGAATTCTATGAGGAGATCTTTTCATTGGCACATAGTTTGACATGTCGTGTCTCCACAGATGTGGCAGCTACTGCCCCTTGTATTGGAGGTCTTTCAGCAAGATGGCTTTGATTACAGATATGATGCCTCTTCTGAATAAGTATGTAACAGTTGATACAGACACACTTCTATCTGATACCAAGTATCTTGAAATGATATACAGTATGTGCAAAAAGGTTCTTGCCAGGGAAGATGCAGGGTGTCATGCTGCAAAATTGTTAGAGGTCATCATTCTACAGTGCAAAGGGCGTGGCATCGATCAGTGCATTCCCTTATTTGTGGAAGCAGCTTTAGAGAAACTGACGAGAGGTTAAGACAAATGAACTTTGAATGGTGTGCCTGCAAGTTGCAATTGCAGCTTTGTATTATAATCCACACCTGCTACTCAATACTTTAGAAAATCTTCGCTTCCCTAAAAATGTTGAACCAGTTACAAATCATTTTATTACACAGTGGCTTAATGATGTTGACTGTTTCTTGGGGCTTCATGACAGAAAAATGTGTGTTCTGGGTCTCTGTGCTCTTATTGATATGGAACAAATACCACAAGTTTTAAATCAGGTTTCTGGACAAATTGTGCCAGCTTTTATTCTTTTGTTTAATGGATTAAAAAGAGTGTATGCCTGCCATGCAGAACATGAGAATGACAGTGATGATGATGATGAAGCTGAGGAACTGGTGAGTGATGAAGACAATATTGATGAAGATGGACAAGAATATTTGGAGATTTTTGGCTAAGCAAGCAGGTGAAGATGTAGATGATGAAGCTTGGGAAGAAGATGATGTTGAGGAAACTGCTCTATTCCACAATCATTGATGATTGAAGACAACCCTGTTAATGAGTATCAGATATATAAAGCTATCTTTCAAACTATTCAAAAATCATAATCCTGTGTGGTATCAGGCTCTGACTCATGGTCTTAATGAAGAACAACAAAAACAGTTACAGGACATAGCAACTCTGGCTGATCAAAGAAGAGCAGCTCATGAACCCAAAATGATTGAGAAGCATGGAGGATACAAATTCAGCGGTCCAGTTGTACCAAGTTCTTTCAATTTTGGAGGCCCAGCATCAGGGATGAATTGAGTTATCATTTTCTTTCCTGCTGTGTGGTTGTAGTGAAGAGCTTGTGTTCCTCCTTGTAGTGGTTCCAGAACTGGTTCGTGTTATCTACTCTAAACGAATTGATCAATAGATGGACAAAAAAAAAAGAAGAAGAAAGAAACCCAGGAGTTGGGACCTGATCATGCAACCTGGCACTGGATGAGAGACCCGAGGGATCAGGGTGGGGGGTAACTAGTGAGGTTTTTTTTTTTGGAAGAAAGTAAGATCCTGACTGAAGCCTCAAGTGACACTGTGGAAATCTGAAACGAGGGGATGTCATGAAGGCAGCTTTTCTTTTTCTAAGGAAATAAATAGGCATGGGCTACAGGACTATTTCAAATGTCTCATTTACAGTATAAAAAAGCTCAAAGATAAATGTAATTTTTACACCTATGAGCATTTGTCCAATTTCTGTCTCCTCACCATTGGATATCCTTTATATGTAAATAAGATAAGGTAATGATAG
Organism: Heterocephalus glaber; assembly: GCF_053883595.1. Lineage (NCBI taxonomy): Eukaryota > Metazoa > Chordata > Mammalia > Rodentia > Bathyergidae > Heterocephalus > Heterocephalus glaber. The sequence goes on along the minus strand of NW_028258471.1, from coordinate 612,497 downwards.
CCTTATTCAGTCTTCATCATTTTCATTTATCAAAGATTCCTATATAGATTATTGGACATTTATTGTAGCACTACATAACTGATTTAAAAATCTGTAAATGAATTAGCACTTTCATATTGTAACAAACCGGCTAGCCCATGTATAAAAGCAAAAATGTTTGCTGTTTATAAAAGGGATATAATGGGGTGGGGGCAGGGGTAATTTCAAGTCATTAATTTAAAAATGAGCTAGCAATTTTGTACCTAGTGATTTTGTGGTACACTCACCTCTGATAGTGACTTGAATTCGGTATGTAAAAAGGGGTTAGTGATATTTCATTACTGCTAAAAATGGCAACTCCATTTCCTGTTTTTTTTTCTTAAAGCTCTCAGTGTACAAGTGGATTTTTGGATGCAAAACCTTACTGTAACAAATAAGAAAGGTGGTATCTAAAACACGTAAATTGGATATAAAGTTCTGCATTTAAAGAGTTGATCTTAGAGGATGGCTAAACATCTATATATGCAATCTATTAAAAAGAACTTAATTTGGCTATTATGTCTTGATGTGGTTACAGCTTTGTTCCTAATTATAATTTCCCCCTTCATTGGCCTGTTTTTATCCTGCACCTAGAAAGAGTGCATAATGCACACTTAAAATTTGATATTTTAACACCTCCCCACTCTCCTTTCCCTATCCCCTCTACCCTCTTGATGATTGTGGTATCTGATCATAACTAGATGGGCTGGAAGCACATGGTTCCTTCCAAAAACCACTGTTGATACCACTGCAAAAACAAATCAGCAGCAAGACAGTATAGAGAGGTTGGATTGCTTCCCTTTCTTCCTGACTGCATATTCAAAAACAAACCTTTATTGATCTTTAAATGTTTATCGGGTTATTTTTTTATACACATGTGTTCACAATATTTCAAATTAAAAGCAACATTTCAATCGATTGAAAACTATTACATGCTGTTGTCTAAAACAGAAAATTTATAACTGTAAAAATTAAATGCACATATTGATATTTAAAATGCATAATTAAGAAAACCTGTTGGGCCCGGGGATTTAGCTCAGTGGTTCCAGCGCCTGCCTCGCAAGCGCAAGGTCCTGAGTTCGATCCCCGGTACAAAAAAAAAAAAAGAAAACCTGTTGGTGTTGTGTTTTTCTTGTATACTAATAATTAAGCCACTATTGTTGGCACTGTTCTGTTTTCTATTTTAACACTGAAGAAATGAAAGTATTTCTTAATTTATGAATTTATTACTAAAATCTCAGCAAAAAGAAAAAATTGTCTAAAATGTATGGGTAAAAAACTGTTAATCAAGTGTTTCTACTCCTTCCCCCCATGCTGGAGACCAACTGTATATTCTAGGTTGCTTAAAGGGATTTCATTATTATACAAAATCAATAAAATAAAAATGGAGTAGTTGTATATATACAACATTGTGTACAGAGGGGAACTATTGAATAGTATTAAGATTCTTGTCTTCCCCTTCTTTTGGTCCCATAATAGTCTACTTTTAAAAATTTCAGACTTCACTGCTCTTTGAATTGATGCTTCCAATTTTCACATTATTGTTATTTGAAAACCATATCTAATAAAAGTTTTAGTTATTCCCATGCACAGAAAAAAAGAGAAATATAAATGAATTTTGCTTTTAGAGTTGAGTCCTATCCCAAAGATAGCTTATCATGTATATGTAAATATTCCAAAATCCAAAAAATATGATATCTGAAACAATTATGATTCTAAGTATTTTGGTGAAGGGATATTCAAACTGTACTGTAATTCATTAGTCATCACTAAAGATCCTTGTAGATAAAAATATTTTGATATCACTTCTTCGTTGGTACCTATGTGGAGAACACCTTGTGTTTAGCCATCAAGTGCCTCCACTTGGTCTGTGCTACTCCAGGATCCTGTTATCTTCATTGAATCAGGAAACTGATCTCAATGGTAGCATTTGTTCTATTCCTATTTGACCTTCAAAGGATGTTTTTCAAAGATACTTGTGCTCCCTACAGTAATCTATTTCTCAATGTCTCAGAATTTGGTCAGCTTAGAATTCAATATCTGAGTCCTTTTAGGGCATGAAAAGGGAAGGGGTTGCGGTTAATTTTGCACATGATAATTAATTCTAACATCTCTCCAATCCTTCATATACTTTCAATATGTCAGGGAAGTTCTGGCATCCTAACCTCATTAAATGTAGGCCACATCCTGGAGTGAAATTATAGTCAGCAAATCCAGTGAACTGTTATGACAACTTTTAGCAGAATATGTTAACTCAATAAATCCAAAATTCTTATTAAGTATACCTCTATTATTACATTTAGTCCTATCAAGGGTTAGTAATTTATTCTCTTTTGTGAAGTACTCTTAGAACCCATCCACCCACATATTCACTAGTTTTGCCAATATAATGTGGTAAAATTTGGCAATTATTTTGAAGAGTAAGCTATTCCCCTGAAGTGGACTTTGTGCTTTCTCCGGAAAACTCTAGGTGTGGATCTTGTGGCAACAAGTCTTAGAGCAGATTTAGACGTGAATGGGCTTCTCCTTGCCAGGCAACTGTTTCAGATCAAATTATTACAGATTATTCCAGTAAGAAAATGCTACCTTTATTTAAAATTGAAACTTTACAGAAGCAGAGAGGATAGTGATTGTTGCTATGTGTGGGGGTGGGGAAGTTGAGATATGTTAATGAAAGCCCAATGTTTCACTTGAGTACAAAAAATTGGCATAAATTTTATAGTGACTACAGTGAATAATGCAATGTCACATCAAATTACAATTTGCTAAAAGTTGTATTCAGTCTTTTCCCATATATCCAAAAGATAACTGTGTTAGGTGATGCAAATGCTAACTAGGAAGAATGTGATAATAATTTCACAATATAAACATAGCAACAAATAGTACTGTACACTTTCAATACATGATTTTGCTATTTTTTTGTTTCGTGAAATGAATTCAATTAAATTTAACAAAAATTTAAAACATAATATGCTAGCTTCCCCAAACAAAGGAGAACAAGCTAAGAGGTGGTGATTTTTTTTTTTTCGGTATGGGGGATTGAACTTGGGACCCTGCACTTCCGAGGCAGGTGGCGGAACCACTGAGCTAAATCCCCGGCATGAGGTAGTAATTTTTGACAGTCACATAAGGTCATACATCAGAACTGCAAATGTCAGAAATGCATAAAGTTAACAGCAAGTCAGTAACTTATTAATTCTTGCTGCCTTTTCCAAAAGGCTAAAAGTTTCAAGACCTCAACAGAGTATTCCTAGTTTTGTTCATTTTGTTTCTTTTGGTTTATCTTCAGGTGCAGACTTTCTGCCTGAATGTAAAACATGATATCAATATTTACCCCTAGTGGAAGTAGCCAAGTGTGTCAGTTTTGCTTCCAAAAGGAAAAGTTGATTAACATTTCATTGTTTAGAGAGCTAAGGAAACCTACAGTACTGTTCTTCAGTTTTCTTTCTTTTACTCATCTCCTCCCCTACCAAAACAAAAAGGAATTATTTTTTGTTGGTAGAGGCCAAGTTTGTCTAAATAATAAAGGAATGAAAACAGTGGTGTAGTGGGGTGAGGGAAAATAAAGTCATTCAGAGCTAGGACAGAGAGTGTCTGGAACTTTCTCAGGATGTAAGCAATTGCAGAGTGGAGAGAGCCGAGAAGGGTCATGTGGATTATGAATTGGGTCCTATTAGTGTTCTTCAAACACCTGAAGTAAATAATTGAATCCCTTATTAATCATGTTTGGCTACTTAACAGTGATTCTTTAAATGTGACTCAAGTTTATAGAGGTTGATAGGGGTCCCTATAATTTCGGGAGTTGTACAACTTTGTTCACGTACGTCAATCCTAAATTGGGTTCTCACTTCCTTAGGCTCTTTGGACCTGTGATTGTAATTCTCCAAGACAGATTATTGCAGTCACCTGTTGTAACTAAACTGTCTCTTCTCACACAACTTGTAGCTCTTTGGAAATTAAAATAATTACTTTTGCAAGCAATGTATTAGGTGAGGTAAGTAGAGCAGCTGCTAGCTATTCTGATGAAGCCAGTGTGATTATAGGGTGACCTCTGCTTCAGTTCTTTCACAATACCACAGTCAAAGCGTCAGGCTGTAGTTGGCTAGGAGGAATCACTTCCAAGCTCACTCTATACTTGCTAGCAACCTCAAGCTCCTCCCTGACTGTTGGTCTGAAACCTTAATTCCTCTTAAGGTGCTGGCAGAAGACCTACTTCAATTCCTTGCCATGTAAGCCTTTCCATAGAGCACTTCACAATATGGCAATGGTGTCATCAGAGTGAATGAACAAGAGGCAAGAGGTGTAGTCTGGCAAGAAAGTAGTCTGGAGCCGGGGATTTAGCTCAGTGGTTTCGCCGCCTGCTGAGCAAGCGCAAGGACTCAAGTTCAATCCCCGGTACCAAAAAAAAAAAAAAAGTCTAACCATGAAAGTGACATGCCTCTGCTGTTGCCATAATTTACCCATTAGAAACAGGTCCCACTCAAGGAGGGGTCCCTCTCACATGGAGGGCATTCACAGGGACAGGAGTATCAGGGACTAGGGATCACTGAATGTCATTTTAAAAGCCTGCTTCTCACAGTGGGCTGGAGGAGGCACAGACAGGAGGCATAGGAGGGAAAAAGGAGCAAGGGCAAGGGAATTCTAGTTACTGAAACTCCTTGTCTTGTATCTGTGATAATAACTATTGTTAATTATTATAGATAATAATGACCTGACAGAGTAAGATGAGGAAATTAAAAATTAGGCTTCATCTCATAAAAATACTGATTATTACAACTAAAGTGAATTACTCCCATTTATGCCTAATTATAATCAAGCCTAAAAATGAGTATGATTATCATACAGATGTGATTTTCATTATGAGTTATTTTATTGAAATCATATTCTTTTTGTAATGTAGATGTCAGTAATGAAGACTGTTCATGTAATTGTAACAGAGAGGCTCTTATCATTAGTTTGGTATAAAATGAAGTGAAAAAAATCAGAAATTTGGACTACTATTTTGTGGCCTTTTTTTTAGGCCCCAGAAAACCTACCCCAGGCTCAATTTATAAAAATATTTTTCGTGTGCGTGTGTGTGTGTGTGTGTGTGTGTGTGTGTTGAGACTGATGTATTGGAGAAGTAAGGGAAATGTTTTCTTTGTTTATGATATGCCCTTCCTTGTAGAGTCATTTTTATTAGAATAATATTTTTGGCTCTTTCTGTCCCTTCTTTTGTTCCTGGATCCAGTAGCTTGGTAGGATGGGAAGTATAAATTGTTCATGATCAGCTACCAGCCTTTCCCTCATGGGAGGAAGCTGCCCACCAGAAGCATAAATTCTACCCTTGTCCCTCAATCCATATGTTTACTGAGGGACTGGAGGTGGGTAGGGGAAGGATGTTATAGGAATCCAGTGCTTGATGAGTAAGCCCTTTTATTTATCTGGTTCTGTAGTTGGAATTTTCTTTGCTAGTAGCATCCTAATACTAGTTTTATCACTTAAAAAGTGGTATGTGGCGTATAGCTCCTAATTGCTAATTAGCAGAGCACCTGCTTAGCATGTTTCAGGCCCTCTGACATATTCTTTAGTTTTATTCTTTAATTATTCAGAATATGATTAAATAAGACAGAAATGTTTTACTGAGCTCCTTCAAATTCTAATGTTAAGTTTACTTTCTGAGTCTCATAACCTTCTTGTGAAGGAGTCAGGGGTACATCTTAAGCTCCAGTTTACAGAGGAGAAAACTGAAACCCAAAGAAGTCAAGCCCATGCTCTAATAGAATGTTTTTTCCCTTAGAATTACAGTGGAATTGGGCAGTCAGAGGCAAGGCCAAATATAAATAAATCCCCAAAAACCTGATTCTAGAGACTTAGGATAGGAAGTAACCCATTCAGTGGCATGATTGTTTATGTTTAGCTCATCCCTGTTAATCTTGTTACTGCTTACTTTTTTTTTGCTACTGGGGATCGAACTCATGTCCTTGCGCTTGTGCAGCAGGTGGTGAAACCACTGAGCTAAATCCCTGGCCCCATTACTGCTTACTTTTTTCAATGACACATTTAAAGAACAGGTTTCTAACATGACTTTTGTCCCTATTTATCAGTAAATATTGTAGGCTTTGAGGTGCAATCATACCACTATTTCTCAAGTCCAAACCCACTGATAGGGAAAATTCAGAAGATATGTCAGTAAATAACAGCAGAGCTTTATTTATTTCTAAAACAATTTTGTCAATGAGAGATTTCAAAATAACAGGTGGTGCTCAGAAAACAATTTTCTAATGTATGGCATTTTGACATGCTGGGTTACTTTGAAGTAAAGAACTAAGGTCTCTAACCTATGCCTGACCTCCAGCCTCTCACTTTTCTTGCTGCCCAAAAGGACAGTAAAATACAGTCTTGATCCATTGGGACCTCAATTGCTTAGGTCTCTTAGAGCCTCCCCTTCCCCTTACTATCTCTATGACTGCGGGCAAGTTGCCTACCTCTTCTGAGTCCTTTTCGTCATCTGAAATTCAGATGATTTACCTTACAACATCGTGTAAAGCAATTGGCATGTGTGTTCAGCAAATATTGTTAGCTATAACCATCTTAGAACATTTCTGAGAAATATCTTCAGGATTTTCTACAATCTAGCTACTTGGCAGCTTTCAAACAATGTCTCTAACCTTTGCTTCAACTTCAAGACATTTCATGCAGTGGCAGACCCAGTAGGATAAGTAGATTTATTTTCATGTTCAAACAAGTTCTATTGTGGTGCAGCAGAGGACCTTAGGGAACTAAAGATCTGTGGCAAAAATAAAACAACTCCTCCTCAACCTAAGGAGTTAGGGCACCAAAGCTTGTTCTGGAACTAGGCCTCTTAGGAATGGGCACTTCTTTTTCTGTTTCTTTTTTTTTTTTTGGTACAGGGATTGAACTCAGAACCTTGCTCTTGCCAGGCAGGCATGGTCCCACTGAGCTAAATCCCTGGGCCAGGAATGGGCAATTCTGAATTCAGCAGATGTGCTAACCTGACCACTTCCAAAGACTTGTGGAAGGATGGTAAAGGAAAAAACAGTGCTGTTTTAACCTAAATGTCTCTCCCAAATTTATAAAACATTAGGTGAAATGGAGTGACAGTTGGGGTAGTGTCAAGGATAGAGGACATGACAGTTGAACAGTGGCTGTGACATCTACCAGAAACCTGAAAAGGCCTCAGAGACCTGGGGTGGACACAGTGGGAGATGATGTCAGGAATGGCCTAGGATCCATCAGCCCACAGCCCAAGATGATGCTCTATACTATTTGAAGGGCCTTTTAACTGATAGAAGAGAATAATTCACCCAATTAACCAAAGAGCCAAATGGAGGACTCCTGTTTGAAATCATTTTGGCATTGCTCCTAGCTAGCATGATTTGGAGAAGGTGGGTTTCACCATCAGTAGATAAAGACACAAGTGCAAATAATCCCATGGCTGCCCATTTCTTTATCATGCTATAAATCTGACTTGAAAATAGCACACAAATGTACAAATCTCTGTTGCAATGACAATTTGGATACCTGCCTTCAGTTTTTACCCAGATAAATGTTGAAATAATAATAAACCTGGTAATTTACCTAACTGTCACATCCAAATTTATAAAACATTAAGTAGAATGGAATGACAGAGGTAGGGTAGTGTCAAGGACAGAAGACATGCCAGCAGTGATTGGGACATCTGTGCAGTGAACATCAAAAACCTGAGAAGTTCTCAAAAACCTGAGAAGAAGCCACATGGTGGCAGGCCATGTCAGGAAGTATCTCTTTATATAACTATATATCTCTATACAGTGGTAGTTTGGTAATCATCGTTAATTGTTTCCAGAAGTCATGAAGAGTCCTCAAAATAATGAGTACCAAACAAATTGTTTTGGTTCTAGGAGGCATGACAAGTACTAAAAATGATGATTACCAAATTGTTTTGGCCGGAAAGGATAACAAGTTACAAAACAGATTGTCATGCAATTGTCATGACCTGACAAATTCCAGCTTGCATGTCCCGTACCAAACAAACGATGAGTACTGGAACAAAATTTTGCATTAAAATGTGTTGAATGTCAAATTCAAGGAGTTTCAAAGCAGTGAAGTACTAAGATATGACAGTATATAGTTTATTTTCTTCATCAGCTTTTTCATGTTTAGGCCGGAATTGCCTAAACTACCTGATGATAAAATTCATTTAGAATGTTTGCTAAAAAGGCAAACTGTTGAGCCCTGGATAGTTAAGCCTTATTAGCTGACACAGGAGAACTAATAATTATATATTATAAATGCTTTACTAAAACCTAAGGTATATTTTATAACTGGGTTGGATCATACAAGCTACCAGGAAACAAAAAACTCTAGAAAAATATCACCACCACCCCCACTTCACCCTTTTTCAAAGATTAAAAATTATATTCCATCACATGATATCTTAATGTGGGAAGAGGGGTAGAGAGAATGTTTCTCATTTCTTTTTGCCCCAGGGTGGGAGTGCCCTCTACTTTCTATATCTTTTCTTGAACAATGTATCAAAAATCTACTTGGTATTTCTACATTCATTTTCTTTGACCCTCTATTTCTTTCATACTTAGGTCATATGATTGTCAAAGGACTCTCTCCTAAAAAGATCAAATAGAGAGATATATGTTATGATGTCTACAAGGATCTGGATTTAAACCAGAACAATTAGAAACTGAATCTTCACTATTTTGGTCTATTGTTTGAACCAAAAAGGCCCCAGTTCTATTCAACTTGTCCAAGATCCAGTGTAAAACTGTAGCACTCAAAACTGGAAGCAAAGTTTCCTACAAATGACTCATAGTGTTAAATGAAATAAGTCAGGGGCTGGGGATTTAGCTCAGTGGTTCCACCACCTGCCTCACAAGTGCAAGGTCCTGAGTTAGATCCCCAGTACCAAAAAACAAAACAAAAGTAAAATAATGAAGTCAGACACACAAACTTAAATATCACATTGTTTCTGTTGTATAAGAAACCCAATATAAATAAAGACTAAAATAAAAGATAGATGATAGGAAATAGGGAGATAGATCCTTTTCAAATGGGAAGAGGACCAAGAGATGGAGGAGAGGGGGAGTAGATGGAAAAGGGATGAAAAAAGATGTGTTATGTATATGTACAAATTCAACAAAAGAAATGCAAACATTATGTACTGTAAATGTGTACTAACAAAAATTAAGAAAAGAAGACCAAGTTTTAGAAGACCCCCATTTGCCTAACTTCTCATAGCCACTTTCAACAGAAATCTCTTTGACTGTATGTGCCTACATTCATGGCGGGTAGAGGTGGGAGCTATTTGAGTCATGCTGAAAATAGCAGGGCTTGGAATTGGTAGTGTAGCTCAATGATACAGCACTTCCCTACTTCCCTGGTATGCACAAGGTCCAAGGTTTAATCCCCAACGTCATTTAGAAAAAACACAAAACAAGCTTGTCAGACTTTTGTGTGTCCAAGAATATGCTAGAGAAGAGTCATTTAATATGCAGATTACTGGCCCCTACTCCCAGATGTTGGCTGATTAGGTCTAGAAGGATCATGAATAATTTCCATTTTAAACAAAATATTACCAATGATTTTAGTACTGGAGATCAATGGACCTCAGCACGGACCAGCAGTCCTGACAGAATGCATGGACCTGTGGGCTGGTCCCCGACCAACTCCACAACTGTGGATTCCATGCTTGGCTCAGCCACCACCAACTTGGAGCTAATTCTACATTGTTTCCCCACTCCATGAGACAGCAGAAGTGCCAGCCAAAAAACGGACCCGATCTTAGACAAGGCAAAAGTCTGAATAGGGCATTTAACATGCCTGAGTAGAGGAGAAATAATATCATAGAAGCTGAGGAAAAATCCACTGAAAAGGAAGATACAAAATGGCTGATTAAAGGAGGAGCCACATTGGAAAGATTCAGAGAACTTCAACTAAAAACACAGAGAAAATTCTATCATAAATGGAAAGAGACACAAGAGATGGATTAATCAAACATAATGTGGTAACCATGTCTAAATTCAGATTTGAAGATTCTAATCTGAAGAACACTATTCAGAGACAACTGTAGAAAATTCCACAAGGAAGAGAGAACCATATAGGGACTGAGAGATTCAGCAGCAATTGGAACCTGAAAGGAAAATGCAGGACGCTACTTCCAGACTATCCTTTCTTAGTCGATAGTTGGAGAGTGACCTTGGTCCAGTGTCCACTGCCACAAATATGGAAGAAGAGCTAGCAGGAACACCATTGTAGGGAAGGGACTAGTGTTCAAACCTGGGTCACAGAGCAGACCCTTGGCTCCAAGCCCTGTCAAGTTCCCAGAGTGGCTGAGGAAAGGATAGTCATTGAAAAAAGTTGGCAATTGGAGAGTACCAGGGACCCCTGCAAAGGATCCCAATCTTCTACTTGGTGCTACAGTGTAAGGCAAGAAAAAACAAACAAACAAACAAACAAACAAAAACCCCTCAAAAACAGAATCAAAATGAAATGGGAAACTGGGATGGTCAGAGCTGAATTAGCAGCAAAGACCCTGAACAGACAGAACAGCTGATATTTATTGGTTACACAATCATTAATTAAATTGTGGTGAGGGGGCTACATGTGGTTGCTAGAGATAAAATTGCTGACATAGACAAAGCTTGTAAAAGAATAAACAAAGCATTCTTTTTTTGTGTACCCTTTTATTGGTACATTTTAAGTGTACAATATAATGCCATTCATCATTGGAAATTTGCACCTTTACATACTCTCTTGGTTTTTATTTTTTCCCCCTTCCCCAGCCCACCTTTCAAGCCCTCCATCCCTCCCTATTTACAAAGACTTTTTTTCCTTGATTTTATTTTCTCATATTAATTCCATTCCCTTTTTTCCTTTCCCCTACCCCTCCCATTTCCCCTTCCCCTTTGCCCCTTTTCTTCCTATTTCACATTATCTATTATACCTTTTAGTCCTTATTTACACTTTCAGTTTCTCACACTAGAGAAACTATTTGGTATTTACACATGTGTGTCTTATGTATTTCACTTAAAAGTATCGCCTCAATGTGCATCCATTCAGCAATAAATGTCACTAATTTCTTCTTTTTGATGGCTGAGTTGTACTCCATTTTAGAAAAAAAAACCCCAAATTTTCTTTTTTTTATATACTGGTGCATTTTTATTTTTTTTGTATATCCTTTTATTGGTACATTTTAGGTGGGCAATTATAATGCCATTCATCATTGGAGATATGCACCTTTACATACTCTCTTGGTTCTTATTTTTTCCCCCTTCCCCTGCCCACCCTTCAAGCCCTCCATCCCTCCCTATTTACAAAGACTTTGTTTCCTTGTTTTCATTTTCTCATATTAATTCCATTCCCTCCTTTCCTTTCCCCTACCCCTCCCACTTCCCCTTCCCCTTTGCCCCTTTTCCTATTTCACGTTATCTATTATACCTTTTAGTCCTTATTTACACTTTCAGTTTCTCACACCAGAGAAACTATTTGGTATTTACATATGTGTGTCCTATTTATTTCACTTAAGAGTGTAGTCTCAATGTGCATCCATTTAGAAATAAATGTCTCTATTCTCATTTTTGATGGCTGAGTAGTACTCCATTTTATTTAAAAAACCACATTTTCTTGATCTAGTCTCTAGTTGATGGGCATTTGGGCTGTTTCCAAGTTTTAGCTATTACAAATAGTGCTGCTGTGAACATGGGTGCACATATATCACTGTGGTATGATTCTTTTAATTCTTTGAGGAAGATACCCAGCAGGGGAATAGCTGGGTCAAATGGGACCTCTAGCCCTAGTTCTTTGAGGTATCTCCATACTGATTTCCACAGTGGTTGCACCAGTCTACACTCCCACCAGCAGTGGAGCAGTGTTCCTCTTTCCCTACAGCCCTGCCAGCATGTTATTGGTTGATTTCATGATAGCAGCCATTCTTCCTGGAGTGAGATGGAATCTCAGCATTGTTTTCATTTGCATCTCTCAAATGACCAGTGATGTTGAACATTTTTTCATATGTTTATTTGCCATTTCAACTTCTTTGTCTGAGAAATGTCTGTTCATTTCAGATGCCCACTTTTGGGTTGGGTCTTTAAATTTGGGGGATCTGATTTTTTAAAGTTCTTTATAGATTCGAGATAGTAGACCTTTGAGGAAAAGCAGGTGAAAATTTTTTCCCACATAATGGGTTGTCTCTTCACACTGCTGGTGGTTTCTCTTGCTGTGCAGAAGCTTTTTAGTAAGAAGAGATCCCACTTGTTGATTGTTTGTGCTAGTTCACGGGCAACTGAGGTTTTGTTCATAAAATCTTTTCCTACACCAATGTCTTCAAGAGTTCTACCTAACCTCTGTTCCACATGGTTCATCATTTCTATTTTATTATTTAGATCTTTAAACCATTTCAATTTTAGTTTAGTGCATGGTGAGAGATGTAGGTCTAGTTTTAATCTTTGGCAAGTTGAAACCCAGTTTTTCCAGCACCATTTATT